>NC_142797.1:26134213-26429226 GCF_049724085.1 Artemia sp. Qi Xiang Cuo | reverse complement strand
TGAACTGCTTTGCATTGGAGAGGTTTGTGTTAATGTTTGGTTAATGTTCAGTTGGTTCAAGCATGATCAAGCCAATTCTAGAATGGGTGGAGTGAATACCATAGTCACCTGCACTGGCAATGAAAATTTTGGAAGAATTTTTTGCTCAAAACTGCCAGCAGTTTTTTTTAGCTTAAAGCATTTCTTGACTAAATCTATCGACAAACTCTCTTAGCTTTAAGCATTGGTTGCCAAATCTGCTGACAATCTACTAGGTACTAGCTAAGAAGAATGAAAAATTTACAAGTTAAATTAAATTTGGATGAGTTTTATCTTAAAACTGCCAGTAATTTTTTCGCTTGAAGGTGTTTTTACTAAATCTCCCGACAAAGTTCATTAAGCTATGAAAACTACCGAACAGCATGGTTACCAGGGTACCCCACTTTTGCACGCATGGCAATAACTCTTTGAAGCTGCTAGGTTACACTTAGGGGAGGGGGCTATTGCGGGATCTCTCCTTTGGATAGAGGAAGAGGGGTAGTAGCTGGACAAAATTTTAAATTTCTCTGGGAAGGGAATGAATGCTCCTTAAGACCAATTTTAGGATAAAAACTACCCCTTTTGGTTGTGTGCAGATGTGGTTATGGCCAGGAGTTTTTGCAGTAATAAATAAATAGCGGGAAATAAGCGATTTGAATCCGTCACTAAAGGAAACAAAGCCCATCAAATGTATCACTAACTCAAAAACTGATTTTCATTGAATAAATTTTGACGTTTTATTGTAGCCAAATCCATCCCTATACTTCACGCCTATAGGATGAAAGGTAATGAAATTAACCCCAAGTTCAATGGCTTAGATACAGCCAAAATGTACCTAAAGCAAAACTTATATAATACATAAAATAATAATTAGTTTGCTTATGCAGGGACAAATAAAATTAGAAATAAAAACAGTTTTGTGCTTGGAAGTTTTTTTTATCAGACAGAGCTGTAGCACGAGATCTGCTGGCTTAATATTTTTTTCAAAAGAATCTATGTTTTGTCTTTGGAAGAGTTGCTCATTCTAAGGAGTAGAAATATGACGGTGGAACATGGATTTTAGTCATTTGAGCTCACGATTTGGAGTGTTGTCAGGAAAAGTTTTGTCAAATGTATGTCACGTGCTGAGCAAGCTAGCCAAAAAAAATAGCTCTAAGTATAGTTTTAGACATAATCAGGCCTTATAGTCACGTCTTTGATTAAACTATGAACGGATAAAGGACTACCCTGCTCAAGAATTGTCCCAAATTGACCCTCTTAAATTCAAATTTTTTTTTACTATTCAAGTCTTACGCTGGTCCTTGGTAAAACCAGGAATCGATTAAAGACTATACTGGGACCTATCTCAAAATAACTAGTAATTCTCTCTTAAATAAAATTATTTTTTGTCTTTTTTTTGAAGTTGTGAGAGATCACTGACCTTTGCAGTTGTATCTAATTAACAGGATGAACTCTTTTTGTAGTGGCTAAAATACGAGATGAGACAATTCTACAGGAAAACTTCCCTTTCAACCCTGATGCTCCTATTCCTGCGAAGAAACCAAGAAGAAAATGCTCTGAAACATGACAGTGTAATAAACCTATTGTATATATTTTAGTTTTTGAAATTAAAATGTTTTATTCTTTGCTTTTGCAGATTGCAAAATATTGAAATTAGTTTTTTTTTATGTTTCTTCCCTATTCTTTGGAAATATTGGTACATGGATGAACTGCTGGTACAAACTCGTCACAGTTTAAGCTATTTGTGGCGAGCATTCCTCCACACCACTCCTCTGCTACCTCACATGAAATCTATCAAGATTTTAAGCTTTTTTCTGTTCCAGTCTAGTGTGACAACTTTTACCACAGCAACCAGTAGTTAGAACCCAAGTCCTAAAATTGGTCTAAATCGAGAACCCTTTGCGCTATCTAAATTCACGAAGTTCAAAGATTTTCAACAGATATGAATGAATGAATTTATTGTAAACCCGTCAAGTTTAGACAAGAAACACAGACGGAGCAAAAATAAAAGAAAATAAGAAAAGGAAAAACCAAAAGACGCTTTAACAGAAACAATAATGAAAAAGAAAGAAAATCAAAACAAGACTCTTATACTTAACCTAACAACGAGAAAAAGAAAATTCACATTACTAATGAAAACTGCTGGGTTAGTAGGGGCCACCACTGACGACTTTGACGATTATTATTGAATTTAACAATATGTTCTTCTGCCGCTTTCAGTGGATCCGTGATATTGTAAATCCTTATTATTTTTGTATTCCTGGTCCAAGGTTGGAGTCTGAGTAAATATTTTGCAAACCGGAAAAAAGTGCTCTGGATTTTATTTTTATCTGTTTGAGTAAATATTTGCCAAAAAGGTGTACAGTATAGAATGTGAGGGGTTGCAATCGCATTGTACAATGTGGCAAAGATAGATCTATTGAAACGAATTTTGACCTTGATAATTGTCGCATAAGCAGTGGAGATGCGGCATTGCATATGTGAAAGTAGAAGCTGACGTGTGTGTTTAATAGAAGTGCCAATCGGGAGTCCAAGGTAGGTTATGTGGTTAGCCGGTCTGATTGGCGTGCTGTCAAGAGAGATCCTAATATTTTGGGTTTCGTCATTCCAATTAAACAGTACAACCTCCGATTTTTCAGGTTTAAATTCAAGTCCAATCCTAGCATACCCCTCGGCTAGTACTCCGAAAATCTCTGAAATCCATTGCAGCGTGCGACTCACATTCAGGATTTCGTCTGCGTAGCAGATCAACGACAAGCTTATTGCCTGCAAAATACATGATGATGGGCATTGTGCTTGAGCATCCGTTGAATGATATGTTTATTGTTCAACGCTCAGGATTGGACTATTTTATACAATAAAACCAATTGATTCATTAAATGCAAATCTAGCTATTTTGTCGGCTCTCAACCAAAACAAGTAAAAATAACAGTCTTTGGATAGAATGTTAATGAAATAAGAGTCGAGAAAATATCTTATAAGGAAAATAAGACATAATTGAAAAACCATCACATCTAGCTGGAGACGTTTGAACTTTCTCTTACTGTTTTGTGGACTATTTTTATGGTCTTTGTTTATGCTTCAGACATGCCTGTGTCACCTAAACCGCTTTCCTGAAGGGACCGAACCAAATCATTCATAAATCATGCATAACTTTATCTGACTCTGTCTTGAAGGGGATGGGAGAATAAAAGATAAACTCATCATGACATAATGGGGAATATAGGTGAATTGTAAAATCTTTTTAGGACGTGTCCAACTACCTACTCAACAACTTAATGATAACACTCCTGAATGGGACCAGGTCACGTCGTCATGACGTGGTCGTCACGTCATGACATGGTCATCACGTCGTCATGGTTGCAGCATCCAATGAGACCTATTAAAGAACGAGCTCTAGCCCATGATTACCGAAAATTTAAATCGCGTTTCGAAAAAATAATGACAAGTGCGGAAAAATCGTCACTTGAAACTGATTCAAGAATGGTAACTATTGCTATTGATTAATTAAAAAACTTTTTCCACAAAACAAGTTTCTCAAAGAAAAGTAAAGAACTCCATTAAACAAAAAATGAGCAAAAATAAAATGAAACAATCTACGAAGCGTGAAACCACCGCAAATCAGCAATGATAAATAAATGAAACCCAAAACGAACAGAAGTTACCATAAATAACCGAGTCAAACTCAAAACGACCAAAAATTAACATAAGTTGGGCTCAAAACCCCTATGCCTTCCCAAGGCTAGAACATAATTTGCACTTTACTAGTTATGCCCCCAGGGCATAATTTACAGCCCTGAGGGTTGTGTGGGGAGGGGATGTTATCCTTAAATACCTAGTTTCCAAAACTCTCAACTACGTTGTATAAAATGGCTATCTAAAAATTTCGAGTGGATGTGTTTGGGGAAAAGGTGGGCGTGAGAGGGGGGTTAGTTGCCCTCAAATCACTTTCGACTATTATAAAGAGCACTAGCCCTTTGAATTTCCCATCGAAAGATCTCTTTCAAGTTTTTACGACAAATATTTAAATAAAAACTTATATGCCCCCAGGTCATAACTTATAACCTTTGCTCTGAAGACTGGGGGGGGGGGGGAGTGTCCTGCTCAAAGATATAATTTCCTGAACTTTAAGCTGCGTGAAACAAAATGGATATCTAAAAATTTTGATTGGATGTGTTTGGGGAAAAGGTGGGCGTGAGAAGGGGCTAGTTGCCCTAAAATTCTTTTCGAATATTGAAAAGGGCACTAGCCCTTTGAATTTGCAATTGAATGAGCCCTTTTTCAAGTTTCTACGAGAGAGATTTCAATAAAGACCTTATATGCCCCCAGGGCATAACTTATAACCCTTGCCCTGAAGACTTTAGGGGGAGTGTCCTGCTCAAAGGTGTAATTTCCTGAACTTTAAACTAAGTGGAAGGGAAATTGTGGGCGTGGAAGGGGTTTTAGTTGCCTTCCAATCACTTTCATTCATTAAAAAAGGCACTATCCATTTCAATTCCCAATCGAATGAGCCCTTTTTGAAGTTTCTACGACAACTCGTTGTATAAAAACCTTATGTGCCCCCAGGGCATAACTTAAACCCTTTCCCTGAGGGCTGTGGGGGAGTTCCCTCCTCAAAAACATAATTTCTATCTGGAAACCAACTACGCTGAACAAAATGGCTATCGAAGATTTTTGATTGAATGTGTTTGGGGAAAAGGTCTGCGTGAGAGGGGGGTTAGTTGCCCTCAAATCACTTTTGACTATTAAAATGGGCCCTTGACTTTTGAATTTCCAATCGAATGAGCCCTTTTTGAAGTTTATACGACAAAGATTTCAATGAAAACTTATATGGCCCCAGGGAATAACTTATAACCCTTGCCCTGAAGACTGGGGAGTGTCCTGCTCAAATGTATAATTTCCTGAACTTTAAACTGCATGGAACGAAACGGCTATCTCAAAATTTTGATTGGCTGTGTTTGGGGAAATGGTGGGCATGAAAGGTGTGTTAGTTGCCTTCCAATTACTTACGACTATTAAAAAGGGCACTGGCCAATTTAATTTCCAATCGAATGAGCCCATTTTGAAGTTTTTACGACAACGCGTAAGACAACGCGTAGATGTCCCTGGGGATATCCCCAAGGCATAACTTACAACCCTTTCCCTGAGGGCTGTAGGGGGGGGGGGTTTCATCCTTAAAGACCTAATTTCTAGAACTTAAAACTACGTTGAATAAAATGGCTATGTCAAAAAGTTTAATTGGATGTGTTTGGGGGAAAGGTGGGCGTGGGAGGGTGGTTTGTTGCCCTCCCATCACTTTCGACTATTAAAAATGGCACTAACCCTTTGAATTTCCAATCGAATGATCTTTTTTGAAGTTTGTACGACAACGCCTTATATAAAAACCTTATACGCCCCCAGGGCATAACTTACAACCGTTGCCTTGAAGGCTGTGGGGGAGTTTTCTCCTCAAAAAAATAATTTCTGTGTGGAAATCAACTACGCTGAACAAAATGGCTATCTCAAAATTTTGATTGGATGTGTTTCGGGAAATGGTGGGCGTGGAAGGGGTGTTAGTTGCCATCCAGTCACTTTCGACTATTAAAAAAGGCACAAGCCACTTCTATTTTCAATTGAATGACCATTTTTGAAGTTTCTACGACAACTCCTTCGATACGAAGTGCCCTGCTCTAAAGGAAAAAAATAACAAATGATACATTTTGCCAACATCGTTCTTATATGCCCTCAGGGCATAACTTAAAACCCTTGCCCCGGGGGTTGTGGGGTAGTATCCTCCTCAAAAATATATTTTTGATCTGATATATCAGATATATTTTATATTTTCTATCTGAAATTAAAAAAGATTTAAAATATATTTTCTATCTGAAAATCAACTGCGCTGAACAAAACAGCTATCTCAAAATTTTAATTGGATGTGTTTGAGGGAATGATGGGCATGGAGGGAGGGCTAGTTGCCCTCCAATCCCTTTCGAATACTAAAAAGGGGAATAGCCACTCCAATTTCCACTTTAATGAGCCCTTTTCGAAGTTTCTACGACAACTCTTTCGATACGAAGTACCCGGATATGGAGAAAGAAAGAAAAAAAAAGTAATACATTGTGCTCACATCGTTCTTTACTTAGGCAGCGCTATGGCGCTGCCTATGATGGTAAATGTTTATTGCGAAAACAAATTTATGCAAATTTTGAAAAACAGCCTGAAACTTCACAGAAATGGTAACAGATGGAAACGAAGACTGTATTATTGGGAGATCCGTAGCTTCAAATCTTGTATTGGTTAATTTAGTGTTTTATTTAGATTATAAATACTTGCGTGTTATATTGAAAACCTTATCCACAAAAGAAGTCTTTCAAGAATAGGTAAAGAGATACATTAAACCCAAGATGATTAAAACTAAAATTTAAAAACTTCCGAGCGTAAAACAACCATAAATTACCATCAATATATAGGTGAACCCCGAAACGAACAGAAATTACAATGGATAACCGATTCATAGTCAAAACGAGCAAAAACTAAAGGGAGCAGGACTAACAACCCGCGTGCCTTCTGAATACCATAACATAACGTGCACTTTACTGAAAACAATTTTTATTTCTAGTTCTGTGCTTCTCTTACTCATAACATCGACAATTTCACCAGTATATCAAAGATCTTAAAAAAAGAAAATTAATGAAGATTGGACGATTATTATATATACTGATATTCATTCCTAAAAGTCCTAATAGTATTGGATTTATTAAAGTTATAAAAGATAAAACATTTAAAACGTATTTTGTTTTCGGTAAAGTGAAAATTACGTCCTAGTATTTAGAAGACACGGTAGGGTCAACCCGGCTCGTCTAAGTTTCTGCTCTTTTTCAGTTCGACTCGGTTTCTTGCTGTAATATCTGTTCGTTTTGGGCTTTGATTTATTTATTCTGAGTTCTGAGTTCCTTATTTAACAATAAATTTCATAAAAAAAACTACTTCAACACAATTTCCCCCATAAGGCTCCATGGCCGGGAAAGAACAGGGGAGGAAAAAAAATACCAACACACAAAAAAACAAAAACAAAAAAATTCAAGTAGCCCACCTTAATAATCCCCAAAATGACAAACTAGACAGGGAGTAGCGCATGATTTAACCAACTCAATCCAAAGACATCAATTCCAAAGGAAACCGGAAAAAACTTATTTACTAGCTAGAAATTCTCTAATATAATTTTTGAACATACCAACCGAGTGGCAGCTTCGTGCAGACTCTGGAAACGTGTTCCAGATCCTGTTAGTAGAGATGCCTTATTGACTCTTGTCACGCACCCCTGCTGCCACCTACAACTTTTTTTTACATAATTTATGTCTGTTTGTTGTCAGTGAGAATGAAAAAACAGGAATTTTGTCACTTTTATGTATGTTTTTATGGATGGTTATGTGTGTTGGTCAATTTATTTGATGTTTTTCATGGATGTCAACAGTAATTTATGGTTTTTGTCAGTTAGAATGAAAAAACAGTATTTTTTTCACTTGAAAAAACAGGAATTTTGTCACTTTTATGATTGTTTTTATGGTTTTTGTCAGTAAAAATGAAAAAACAGGAAATTTCTCGCATGTATGTCTGTTTTTATGGTTTTTGTCAGTGAGAATGAAAAAACAGTATTTTTCTCACTTGAAAAACAGGAATTTTCTCACTTTTATGCTTGTTTTTATGGTTTTTGTCAGTGAGAATGAAAAAACAGGAACTTTCTCACATTTATGTCTGTTTTATGGATTTTGTCAGTGAGAATGGAAAAACAGAAACTTTCTCACTTTCATGGATTATTGAGTCATTAATCAAATTGTTTCCGGGCAAGGTTAATTAATGTCTGACAGATGACGTCAAGTTAATGTCTTTGGAGTTCTACCAAGATAATTTTTTCCGAGTGAATGTTTCGATCTTAGCAATGAAGAGATTGATACACGAAAGGGTTTCCAAATAATTTGAAATGTATCAGCGCAGAGATGCCAAACAAAAGGAACACGCTGAAATTACGTTTAGGGATTATTTGGGCGAAACTGTTTTAGCCATTTTAGGGAATTATTTCGGCGAAACAGAGACATTTTAAAAGATGATTTTAGAAAAGGTTTTAGAAGAGAATTTGAGGGTAAACTCTGTGGTCGTTATAATACACAAGTTGTATTTTAACAGTGTCTTGAGGTCCCCTACCCCAACCCAATGGCTCCTCATAGCCCACGGGTCCTCATAACCCACCCCAATCCCGAAGGAAGCCCCGGTCCTCAAAGGTCCCCCAGGCTCCCAAAGGGCCCCCTGGACCCACAAAGGCCCCCCTGGTCCCCAAGGATCCAACGGGTTGCAAAAGGACCGATCGGGGCTCAAGGGCCCCCCCGACTCCCCAAGGCCCGCCTCCGGTTCTCAAATGTCCCCTAAACCCCCAAAAGGACCCTCCTCGGGCCCCCAAAGGCCCTCACCCGGTCCCCAAAGGTCCGCCGGACTCCCACAGGCCTTCCCCCGGTCCTCAAAGGTCCCCCAGGCTCCCAAAGGGCCCCCGCACCCCCACAGGCCCTCCCCGGGCCCCCCAAAGGCCCTACCCCAGCCCCCAAAGGTCCCCCGGGCTCCCAAAGGACCAACCAGCATTCAAGGGCTCCCGGATCCCCAAACGCCCTCCCGGGTCCCCAAAGAGCCCCATCCCCATTTTGTTAATACTCTTTGTGCATTTGAGACATAGAAGGGTCCCCACATTTCAAAAGGCTTTATTATATTTTTTCAGAGCAAGTTCCTTTCTTAATGTTCATTCTAAACCCATTTTCCAACTTGAAGCATCCATTCTTTTCACCCACAACTATACTTTACAGATTTTGGATACCTCAACACCTAGAAATATTTTTAAAAACTCGTTTCAGAACAAGTTACTTTCTTACTGTTCATACTAAAGCCTTTTTTCAACTTGAAGCATCCATTCTGTTTACCCAAAACAATACTTTACAGACTTGTGGATATTTCAACACCAAAATATACTTTTAAACGACCATTTCCGAACAAGTTACTTTCTTAATTTCCCTCCTAAACCCATTTTCCAACTTGAAGTACTTATCTTTTTCAGCCACAACTTAGTTATAGGTAAGAGTTTGAAGTTTTACCATAGAGACTTAGCTTAGAGTTTTAGTTTGGTTTAGTTTTAGTTAAAAGTATAGAGTTTTTTAGCTTAGAGTCTTAGTTTAGAGTTTTATTCAGAGTTATAGTTTAGTTTAGTTTTAGTTATGAGTTTTGTGTTTTAACTTAAAGTCTTAGATTAGAGACTTAGCTTAGAGTTTTAGTTTAGTTTAGTTTTAGTTAAGAGTTAATAGTTTTAGCTTAGAGTCTTAGCTTAGAATTTTAGTTAGAGTTATTGTGTAGTTTAGTTTTAATTAAGAGTTTAGAGTTTTACCTTAGAGTCTTAGCTTAGAGTTTTAGTTAGAGTTGAAGTTTAGTTTAGCTACAGTTAAGAATTTAGAGTTTTAGCTTAGAGTCATAGCCTAGAGGTTTACTTAAAGTTATAGTTTGGCTAAGTTTTAGTTAAGAGTTTTGAGTTTTAGCTTGGAGTTTTTTTTTGTTAGAGTTCTAGTTTAGTTTAGTTTTAGTTAAGAGTTTGATGTCTTACCTTTGAGTTTCAGTTAGATTTCTAGTTTAGTTTAGTTTTAGTTAAGAATTTAGAGTTTTTAGATTAGAGTATTAGCTTAGAGCTTATATTGAAGTTATAGTTTAGTTTAGTTTTAGTTAAGAGCTTAGAGTCTTAGATTAGAGTATTAGCTTAGAGTTTTTTTTAGAGTTGTAGTTTAGTTCAGTTTTATTTAATAGTTTGATTTCTTAAATTTAAGTTTAATTTAGATTTATATTTTAGTTTAGTTTTAGTTAAGAGTTTAGAGTTTTTAGCTTAGAGTCTTAGCTTAGAGTTTTTGTTGAAGTTCTAGTTTAGTTTAGTTTTAGTTAATAGTGTAGAGTTTTAGCTTAGAGTTTTTATTAGAGTTCTAGTTTAGTTTAATTTTAGTTAAGAGTTTGATGTTTTACCTTTGAGTTTCAGTTAGAGATCTAGTTTAGTTTAGTTTTAGTTAAGAGTTTAGAGTTTTAGCTTAGAGTCTTAGCTTAGAATTTTTTGTAGAAGTTATAGTTTAGTTTAGTTTTAGTTAAGAGTTTAGAGTTTTAGCTTAGAGTCTTAGCTTAGAGTTTTTGTTAGAGTTCTAGTTTAGTTTAGTTTTACTTTAGAGTTTAGAGTTTTAGCTTAGTCTTAGCTTAGAGTTTTTTTTGTTAGAGTTCTAGTTTAGTTTAATTTTAGTTAAGAGTTTGATTTTTTTACCTTTGAGTTTCAGTTAGAGTTCTAGTTTAGTTTTAGTTAAGAGTTTGGTGTTTTACCATAGAGTCTTAGCTTAGAGTTTTAGTTAAAGTTCT
This sequence comes from Artemia sp. Qi Xiang Cuo, assembly GCF_049724085.1. Lineage (NCBI taxonomy): Eukaryota > Metazoa > Arthropoda > Branchiopoda > Anostraca > Artemiidae > Artemia > Artemia sp. Qi Xiang Cuo. Next base: position 26,418,810 of record NC_142797.1, on the reverse strand, counting down.
AGTTTAGTTTAGTTTTAGTTAAGATTTTAGAATTTTAGCTTAGAGTTTTTTTGTTAGAGTTCTACTTTATTTTAGTTTTAGTTAAGAGTTTAGAGTTTTTAGCTTAGAGTCTTAGCTTTAGAGTTTATGTTGAAGTTCTCGTTTAGTTTAGTTTTAGTTAATACATTAGAGTTTTAGCTTAGAGTTTTTGTTAGAGTTAAAGTTTATTTTATTAAGAGTTAAGAGTTTAGAGTCTTAGCATAGAGTCTTAGCTTAGAGTTTTTGTTAGAGTACTATTTTAGTTTACTCGTAGTTAAGAGTTTGGAGTTTTACCTTAGAGACCTAGCTTAGAGTTTTAGTCTAGTTTAGTTTTAGTTAAGAGTTTGGAGTTTTAGCTTTGAGTCTTAGTTTGGTTTTTGTAGAGTTCTAGTTTAGTTTAGTTTTAGTTAAGAGTTTGGTGTCTTACCTTAGAGTCTTAGCTTAGAGTTTTAGTTAGAGTTCTAGTTTAGTATAGTTTAGTTAAGAGTTTAGAATTTTAGCTGAGCTTGCAGAGTTTTTTGTTAGAGTTCTACTTTATTTTAGTTTTAGTTAAGAGTTTAGAGTTTTTAGCTTAGAGTCTTAGCTTTAGAGTTTATGTTGAAGTTCTAGTGTTTAGTTTTAGTTAATAGTTTAGAGTTTTAGCTTAGAGCTGCTTAGAGTTTTTGTTAGAGTTGAAGTTTAGTTTAGTAATAGTTAAGGGTTTAGAGTTTTAGCTTAGAGTCTTAGCTTAGAGTTTTTTGTTAGAGTTCTAGTTTAGTCCAATTTTAGTTAAGAGTTTGATGTTTTACCTTTGAGTTTCAGTTAAAGTTCTAGTTTAGTTTAGTTTTAGTTAAGAGTTTGGTGTCTTAGTTTAGAGTTTTTGTTGAAGTTCTAGTTTAGTTTAGTTTTAGTTAAGAGTTTAGAATTTTAGCTTAGAGTTTTTTTTAGAGTTATACTTCATTTTAGTTAAGATTTTAGAGTTTTTAGATTAGAGTCTTAGCTTAGAGTCTTTGTTGAAGTTCTAGTTTAGTATAGTTTTAGTTAATAGTTTAGAGTTTTAGCTTAGAGTCCTAGCTTAGAGTTTTTGTTAGAGTTGAAGTTTAGTTTAGTAACAGCTAAGAGTTTAGAGTTTTAGCTTAGAGTTTTAGCTTAGAGTTTTTTGTTAGAGTCCTAGTTCAGTTTAATTTTAGTTGAGAGCTTGATTTTTTTACCTTTGAGTTTCAGTTAGAGTTCTAGTTTAATTTCAGTTAATAGTTTGGTGTTTTACCTTGGAGTCTTAGCTTAGAGTTTTAGTTAGAGTTCTAGTTTAGTTTAGTTTTAGTTAAGAGTTTAGAATTTTATCTTATAGTCCTAGCTTAGAGTATTTTTTATTGGAGTTCTAGTTTAGTTTAATTTTAGTTAAGAGTTTGATTTTTTACCTTTGAGTTTCAGTTAGAGTTCTAGTTTACTTTTAGTTAAGAGTTTGGTGTTTTACCTTAGAGTCTTAGCTTAGAGTTTTTAGTTAGAGTTCTAGTTTAGTTTAATTTTAGTTAAGAGTTTAGAATTTTAGCTTAGAGTCCTAGCTTAGAGTTTTTTTTATTGGAGTTCTAGTTTAGTTTAATTTTAGTTAAGAGTTTGATTTTTTACCTTTGAGTTTCAGTTAGAGTTCTAGTTTAGTTTTAGATAAGAGATTGATGTTTTACCTTAGAGTTTTAGCTTAGTGTTTTTAGTTTGAGTTCTAATTTAGTTTAGTTTTAGTTAAGAGTTTAGAATATTATCTTAGAGTCTTAGCTTAGAGTTTTACTTAGAGTTCTGATTTATTTTAGTTTTAGTTAATAGTTTATAGTTTTTATATTATAGTCTTAGATTAGAGTTTTTGTTTAAGTTCTAGTTTAGTTTAGTTTTAGTTAATAGTTTAGAGTTTTAGCTTAGAGTCTTAGCTTAGAGTTTTTGTTAGAGTTGAAGTTTAGTTTAGTAATAGTTAAGAGTTTATAGTTTTAGATTATAGTCTTAGCCTAGAGTTTTTGTTAGAGTTCTAGTTTAGTTTACATATAGCTAAGAGTTTGGAGTTTTACCTTAGAGACCTTGCTTAGAGTTTTAGTTTAGTTTAGTTTTAGTTAGGAGTTTAGAGTTTTTTTTAGCTTAGAGTCTTAGTTTAGAGTTTTTGTTAGAGTTCTAGTTTAGTTTAGTTTTAGTTAAGAGTTTTGTTTTTTACCTAGTAGTCTTAGCTTAGATCTTTATCTAGAGTTATAGTTTAGTTTTAGGTAGTAGTTTGGAATTTTAGCTAAGATTCTTAGCTTAGTGTTTTTTTTTATAGTTCTAGTTTGTTTGAGTTTTAGTTAAGAGTTTAGAGTTTGTTGCTGTGAGTCATAGCTTAGAGTTTTTGTTGAAGTTCTAGTTTAGTTTAGTTTTAGTTAATAGTTTAGAGTTTTAGCTTAGAGTCTTAGCTTAGAGTTTTTGTTAGAGTTGGTTTAGTTTAGTAATAGTTAAGAGTTTAGAGTTTTAGCTTAGAGTCATAGCTTAGAGTTTTTGTTAGAGTTCTAGTTTAGTTTAGATATAGTTAAGAGTTTGGAGTTTTAGCTTATAGACTTAGCTTAGAGTTTTAGTTTATTTTTAGTTAAGAGTTTAGAGTTTTTTAGCTTAGAGTCTTAGCTTAGAGTTTTTGTTAGAGTTCTAGTTTAGTTTAGTTTTAGTTAAGAGTTTAGTGTTTTCCTTTAGAGTCATTGCTTAGAATTTTAGTTAGAGTTTTAGTTTAGTAATAGTTAAGAGTTTAGAACTTTAGCTCAGAGTCTTAGCTTAGAGTTTTTGTTAGAGTTCCAGTTTAGTTTAGTTATAGTTAAGAGTTTGGTGTTTTACCATAGAGACTTAGCTTAGAGTTTTAGTTTAATTTAGTTTTAGTTAAGATTTTAGAGTTTTAGCTTAGAGTCTTAGCATAGAGTTTTTGTTAGAGTTCTAGTTTAGTTTAGTTTTAGTTATGAGTTTAGAGTTTTAGCTTAGAGTCTTATCTCAGAGTTTTTGTTAGAGTTCTAGTTTAGTTTTAGTTTTAGTTAAGAGTTTAGAGTTTTTAGCTTAGAGTCTTAGTTTAGAGTTTTTTGTTGAAGTTCTAGTTTAGTTTAGAGTTTTAGCTTAGACTTAGAGTTTTAATTAGAGTTCTAGTTTAGTTTTAGTTAAGAGTTTAGAGTTTTAGCTTAGTCTTAGCTTAGAGTTTTTGTTAGAGTTCTAGTTTAGTTTAGTTTTAGTTAAGAGTTTAGAGTTTTAGCTCAGAGTCTTAGCTTAGAGTTTTTGTTAGAGTTTTAATTTAGTTTAGTTATAGTTAAGAGGTTGGAATTTTACCTTAGAGACTTAGCTTAGAGTCTTAGTTTAGTTTAGTATTAGTTAAGAGTTTAGAGTCTAAGCTTAGTCTCAACTAAGAGTTTTTTGCTAGAGTTCTAGTTTAGTTTAGTTTTAGTTAAGAGTTTAGTGTTTTTAGCTTAAAGTCTTAATTTAGAGTTTTTGTTGAAGTTATAGTCTAGTTTAGTTTTAGTTTAGAGTTTTAGCTTAGACTTAGAGTTTTAATTAGAGTTCTAGTTTAGTTTAGTTAGCTAAGAGTTTAGAGTGTTAGCTTATAGTCATAGCTTAGAGTTTTTGTTAGAGTTCTAGTTTAGTTTAGTTTTAGTTAAGAGTTTAGAGTTTTACCTTAGAGTCTTAGCTTAGAGTTTTTGTTAGAGTTCTAGTTTAGTTTAATTTTAGTTAAGAATTTGATGTTTTACCTTTGAGTTTCAGTTAGAGTTCTAGTTTAGTTTACTTATAGTTAAGAGTTTAGTGTTTTACCTTAGAGTCTTAGCTTAGAGTTTTTGTTAAAGTTCTAGTTTAGTTTAGTTTTAGTTAAGAGTTTATAATTTTTAACTTAGAGTCTTAGCTTAGAATTTTTGTTAGAGTTCTAGTTTATTTTAGTTTTAGTTAAGATTTTAGAGTTTTTAGCTTAGAGTCTTAGCTTAGAGTTTTTGTTGAAGTTCTAGTTTACTTTAGTTTTAGTTATTAGTTTGGAATTTTAGCTTAGAATTTCTGTTAGAATTGAGATTTATTTTAGTAATAGATAAGAGTTTAAAGTTTTGTCTTAGAATCTTAGGTTAGAGTTTTTTAGAGTTCTAGTTTATTTTAGATATATTCAAGAGTTTGGAGTTTTACCTTCTAAACTTAGCTTAGAGTTTTAGTTTAGTTTAGTTTTAGTTAAGAGTTTAGAGTTTTAGCTTAGAATCTTAGCTTAGAGTTTTTAGAGTTCTAGTTTAGTTTAGATATAGTTAAGCGTTTGGAGTTTTACCTTCGAAACTTAGCTTAGAGTTTTAGCTTAGTTTAGTTTTAGTTAAGAGTTTAGAGTTTTTACCTTAGAGTCTTAGCTTACAGTTTTTGTTAGAGTTCTAGTTTAGTTTTAGTTAAGAGTTTGGTGTTTTACCTTAGAGTCATAGCTTTGAGTTTTAGTTAGAGTTCTAGAGTTACACAATATTGCATAGAAATACCAAAACCATAGGTTAGGTTAGGTCAGGTTTGGTTAGAAGTTAGGTTTCTCCACGTTTAAGTTAGGTTAGATTAGGTTAGCTTATCTTGAGCGCTCATGATAAGCTAACCTAATCTAACCTAACTTAAACGTGGAGAAACCTAACTTCTAACCTGACCTAACCTAACCTATGGTTATGGTATTTCTATGCAATAGTGTTTATTTTTGTGGTTATGCTAGTTTAGACTAAACTTCAACTCTAACTAAATCTCTAAGCTAAGATTCTAGGCTAAAGCTATAACTCTTAACTAAAACTAAACTAAACAATAACTCTAACTAAAACTCTAAGCTAAGACTCTAAGCTAAAACTATAAACTCTTAACTATAACTAAACTAAACTTCAACACTAACTGAAACTCTAATCTAAGACTTTAATTTAAAACTCAAAACTCTTAACTAAAACTAAACTAAACTAAAACTCCAAATACAACTCTATGCCCTGACTTTGAGATAGAAATATAGACTCTTAACGATAACTAAACTAAGATAAAACTCTAACTAAAACTCTAAGCTAAGAGTCAAAGCTAAAACTCTAAACCCTTAACTATAACTAAACAAAACTTCAACTCTAATTAAAACTCTAAGATAAGACTCTGATGTGTATGTCTAAAATCTTAAATAAACTAAACTATAAAATCAAAAAACTCTAAGCTAAGACTCTAAGCTACAAACTCTAAATTACTAACTAAGACTAAACTAAACTCCAACTTAAAAAAAAACTCTAACCTATGACTCTACGATAAAACTCTAATCTCTTAACTAAACTAAACTAGAACACTAACAAAAACTCTAAGCTACGACTCTAAGCTAAAAACTATAAATTATGAAATGTTGATAAAATGGCCAAAAACGATAAATATAAATATCAGATAAGACAATAATTAAAAAATCCAAACTATTAAAAAAAACTAAACTAGAACTCTAAAAAAAACTCTGAATTACGAATCTAAGCTAAAACTCTAAACTCTAAAATAAAACTAAACTACACTAGAGCTTCAACAAAAACTCTAAGCTAAGAATCTAAGCTAAAAAATCTAAACTCTTAACTAGAACTAAACTAGAACTCTAACAAAAACTCTAAGCTAAGAGTCTAAGCTAAAATTCTAAACTCTTAACTAAAACTAAACTAGACTAGAACTCTAACTAAAACTCTAAGCTATGAATCTAGGGTAAAACACCAAACTCTTAACTAAAACTAAACTAGAACTCTAACAAAAACTGTAATCTAACATTCCAAGCTAAAAACTCTAATGTATTAACTCAAAATAAAATAAGCTAAAACTCTAGGGTAAGTTTCGAAGGTAAAACTCCAAACGCTTAACTATATCTAAACTAAACTAGAACTCTAAAACTCAAAACTAAGATTCTAATCTAAAACTCTAAACTCTTAGCTAAAACTAAATTAAACTAAAACTATAAGCGGAGTTTCGAAGGTAAAACTCCAAACGCTTAACTACATCTAAACTATACTAGAAGTCTAAAAAAACTCTAAGCTAAGATTCTAACCTAAGATTTTAATATAAAACTCTAAACTCTTAAATATATATAAACTAAATTTCAACTCTATCAAAAAATCTAAGCTAAAACTCTAAACTATTAACTAAAACTAGATTAAACTAGAACTTCAAAAAAAACTAAGCTAAGACTCTAACCTAAAATCTGTAAACTCTTAACTAAAACTAAACTAAACTAGAACTCTAACAAAAACTCTAAGCTAAGACTATAAGCTGAAATTCTAAACTCTTAACTAAAACTAAACTAAACTAGAACTCTAACTAAAACTCTAAGCTAAGACTCTAAGGTAAAACACTAAACTCTTAACTAAAAGGAAACTAAACTAGAACTCCAACTGAAACTCAAAGGTAAAACATCAAATTCTTAACTAAAATTAAACTAAACTAGAACTCTAACAAAAACTCTGAGATAAGACTCTAGGCTAAAACTCTAAACTCTTAACTAAAACTAAACTAAACTAGAACTCTACCAAAAACTCTAATCTATGACTATAAGCTAACACTCTAAACTCTTAGCTAACTAAACTAAACTAGAACTCTAATTAAAACTCTAAGTCTAAGCTAAAACTCTAAACTAAAGCTAAACTAAACTAAAACTTCAACAAAAACTCTAAACTAAGACTCTAAGCTAAAAACACTAAACTCTTAACGAAAATTAAACTAAACTAGAACTCTAGCAAAAAACTCTAAGCTGAGACTCTAAGCTAAAACTCTAAACTCTTAAGTAAAACTAAACTAAAACTCTAAGCTAAGTCTCTAAGGTAAAACTCCAAACTCTTAACTATATCTATACTAAACTAGAACTCTAACAAAAACTCTAAGGTAAGACTCTAAGCTAAAACTCTAAACTATTACCTAATACTAAACTAAACTAGAACTCTAACAAAAACTCTAAGCTATGACTCTCAGCTAAAACTCTAAACTCTTAACTAAAACTAAACTAAACTATAACTATAATTAAAACTCTAATTCTAAGCTAAAACTCTAAACTAAACTAGAACTTCAAAAAAAAACTCTAAACTGAGACTCAAAGCTAAAAACTCTTAATTCTTAAATAAAACTAAACTAAACTAGAACTCTAACAAAAACTCTGATATAAGACTATAAGCTGAAACTCTAAACTCTTAACTAAAACTAAACTAAACTAGAACTCTAACAAAAATTCTATGCTAAGACTCTATTCTAAAACTCTAAAACTAAACTAAAACTAAACTAAACTAAAACTCTAAGCTAAGTCTCTATGGTAAAACACCAAACTCTGAACTATAACTAAACTAAACTAGAACTCTAACAAAAACTCTAAGCTAAGACTCTAAGCTAAAATTCTAAACTCTTAACTATTACTAAACTAGAACTCTAACTAAAAATCTAAGCTATGACTCTAAGGTAAAACACTAAACTCTGAACTAAAACTAAACTAAACTACAACACTAACAAAAACTCTAAGCTAAGACTCTAAGCTAAAAAAAACTCTAAACTCTTAACTAAAACTAAACTGTAACTCTAAGCTAAGTTCCTAAGGTAAAACTCCAAATTCTTAACTATGACTAAACTAAAATAGAACTCTAGCTAAAATTCTAAGCTAGGACTCTATGCTAAAACTCTAAACTCTTAACTATTACTAAAATAAATTACAACCCTAACTAAAACTCTAATCTAATACTCTAAGGTAAAACTCTAAGCTATTAACTAAAACTAAACTAAACTAGAACTTCAACAAAAACTCTAAGCTATGACTCACAGCTACAAACTCTAAACTCTTAACTAAAACTAAACTAAACTAAAACTCTAACAAAAAACTCTAAGCTAAGACTCTAAGCTAAAATTCTAAACTCTTAACTAAAACTAAACTAGAACTCTAACTAAAACTCTAAGTTAAGACTCTAAGGTAAAACACCAAACTCTTAACTAAAACTAAACTAAACTAGAACTCTAACAAAAACTCTAAACTAAGACTCTAAGCAAAAAACTTTAAACTCTTAACTAAAACTAAACTAAACTAAACTAAAATTCTAAGCAAGGTCTATAAGGTAAAACACCAAACTCTTAGCTAAGTGTAAACTAAACTACAAATATAACAAAACCTCTAAGCTAAGACTCTAATCTAAAACTCTAAAATCTTAACTAAAACTAAACTAAACTTCAACTCTAACAAAAACTCTAAGCTAAGACTCTATGGTAAAAATCTAAACTCTTAACTAAAACTAAAATAAACTATAACTTCAACAAAAACTCTAAGCTGAGACTATAAGCTAAAAACTTTAAACTAGTAACTAAAACTAAACTAAACTAAAACTATAACAAAAACTCTAAGCTAATACTCTAAGGTAAAATTCCAAACTCTTAACTAAAAGTAAACTATAACTCTAACTAAAACTGTAAGCTAAGACTTTAAGGTAAAAAACCAAACTCTTAACTAAAACTAAACTATAACTCAAACTGAAACTCAAAGGTAAAAAATCAAACTATTAACTAAAATTAAACAAAACTAGAACTCCAACAAAAAAAACTATAAGCTAAGACTCTAATCTAAAAACTCTAAACTATTAACTAAAACTAAAATAAACTATAAATCTAACAAAACCTCTAAGCTAAGAATCTAAGGTAAAACACCAAACTCTTAACTAAAAGTAAACTAGAACTCTAACTGAAACTCAAAGGTAAAAAAATCAAACTCTTAACTAAAATTAAACTGAACTAGGACTCTAACAAAAAAACTCTAAGCTAAGACTAAGCTAAAACTCTAAACTCTTAACTATTACTAAACTAAACTTCAACTCTAACAAAAACTCTAAGCTAGGACTCTAAGCTAAAACTAAACTATTAACTAAAACTATACTAAACTAGAACTTCAACAAAGACTCTAAGCTAAGAATCTAAGCTAAAAACTCTAAACTCTTAACTAAAATAAAGTATAACTCTAAAAAAAACTCTAAGCTAAAATTCTGAACTCTTAACTAAAACTAAACTAAACTAGAACTTCAACAAAAAATCTAAACTAAGACTCTAAGGTAAGACACCAAACTCTTGACTAAAACTAAACTAAACTAGAACTTTAACTGAAACTCAAAGGTAAAACATCAAACTCTTAACTAAAATTAAACTAAACTAGAACTCTAACAAAAAACTCTAAGCTAAAACTCTAAACTCTTAACTATTACTAAACTAAACTTCAACTCTAACAAAAACTCTAAGCTAAAACTCTAAACTATTAACTAAAACTAAACTAAACTAGAACTTCAACATAAACTCTAAAGCTAAGACTCTAAGCTAAAAACTCTAAACTCTTAACTAAAACTAAAATAAAGTAGAACTCTAACAAAAACTCTGAGCTAAAATTCTAAACTCTTAACTAAACTAGAACTCTAACTAAAACTCTAAGCTAAGACTCTAAGGTAAGACACAAACTCTTAACTAAAACTAAACTAGAACTTTAACTGAAACTCAAAGGTAAAACATCAAACTCTTTAACTAAAATTAGACTAAACTAGAACTCTAACAAAAAACTCTAAGCTAAGACTCTAAGCTAAAACTCTAAACTCTTAACTATTACTAAACTAAACTTCAACTCTAACAAAAAATCTAAGCTAAAACTCTAAACTATTAACTAAAACTAAACTAAACTAGAACTTCAATATAAACTCTAAACTAAGACTCTAAGCTAAAAACTCTAAACTATTAACTAAAACTAAAATAAAGTATAACTCTAACGAAAACTCTTAGCTAAAATTCTGAGCTATTAACTAAAACTAAACTAGACTAGAACTCGAACTAAAACTCTAAGCTAAGACTGTAAAGTAAAACATCAAACTCTTAACTAAAATTAAACTAAACTAGAAATCTAACTGAAAGTCAATTGTAAAAAATCAAACTCTTAACTAAAATTAAACTAAACTAGAACTCTAACAAAAAACTCTAAGCTAAGACTCTAAGCTAAAACTCAAAACTCTTAACTAAAACTTAGCCAGGCTATAACTTTAAGTAAAACTCTAGGCTAAAACTCTAAACTATTAACTAAAACTAAACTAGAACTTCAACATAAACTCTAAAGATAAGACTCTAAGCTAAAAACTCTAAACTCTTAACTAAAACTAAAATAAAGTAGAACTCTAACAAAAACTCTGAGCTAAAATTCTAAACTCTTAACTAAACTATACTAAACTAGAACACTAACTAAAACTCTAAGCTAAGACTCTAAGGTAAGACACAAACTCTTAACTAAAACTAAACTAAACTAGAACTTTAACTGAAACTCAAAGGTAAAACATCAAACTCTTTAACTAAAATTAGACTAAACTAGAACTCTAACAAAAAAACTCTAAGCTAAGACTCTAAGCTAAAACTCTAAACTTATAACTATTACTAAACTAAACTTCAACTCTAACAAAAACTCTAAGCTAAAACTCTAAACTATTAACTAAAACTAAACTAAACTAGAACTTCAACATAAACTCTAAGCTAAGACTCTAAGCTAAAAACTCTAAACTCTTAAATAAAACTAAAATAAAGTATAACTCTAACGAAAACTCTGAGATAAAATTCTGAACTCTTAACTAAAACTATACTAAACTAGAACTCTCACTAAAACTCTAAGCTAAGACTCTAAGTTAAAACATCAAACTCTTAAATAAAAATAAACTAAAATATAACTCTAACTTAAACACAAAGTTAAAACATCAAACTCTTAACTAAAATTAAACTAAACTAGAACTCTAACAAAAAACTCTAAGCTAAGACTCTAAGCTAAAACTCAAAACTCTTAACTAAAACTTAGCCAAACTATAACTTTAAGTAAAACTCTAGGCTAAGACTCTAAGCTAAAACTCTAAAGTCTTAACTGTAACTAAACTAAACTTCAACTCTAACTAAAACTCTAAGCTAAGACTCTAAGGTAAAACTCTAAACTCTTAACTAAAACTAAACTAAACAATAACTCTAACTAAAACTCTAAGCTATGGCTCTAAGCTAAAACTATAAACTCTTAACTATAACTAAACTAAACGAAACTTCAACCCTAACTAAAACTCTAATTTAAGACTTTAAGGTAAAACGCAAAACTCTTAACTAAAACTAAACTAAACTAGAACTCTGAATAAAACTCTAAGCTAAAAAACTCTATACTTTTAACTAAAACTAAACCAAACTAAAACTCTAAGCTAAGTCTCTACGGTAAAACTTCAAACTCTTACCTATAACTAAGTTGTGGGTGAAAAGGATGGGTACTTCAACTTGTAAAATGGGTTTAGGAGGAACATTAAGAAAGGAACTTGCTCTGAAATAGAATTTGAAAAATAATTATTGGTGTTGATTTACCCAAAACGCTGTAAAGTATAGTTGTGGGTGAGAAGAATGGATGTTTCAAGTTGGAAAATGGGTTTAGAATGAACATTAAGAAAGGAACTTGCTCTGAAATGAGTTTTGAAAAATATTTCTTGGTGTTGAGGTATCCAAAAAGCTGTAAAGTATACTTGTGGGTGAAAGGATTGGTACTTTAAGTTGGAAAATGGGTTTAGGAATGACATTTTGAAAGGAACTTGCTTTTCGTAGTTGATTACGTCATTGTATGCTCATAAATGGATTCCCGTCATGACCTTCTGATATGGTTCTACTGATCATGTAATCGATTTCTCAGAAATCCATTTGTCCTAGTTGATTACGTCATTCTTATGTCATGTGTCATGTGTCATTCGTCATGTGTCAAGTTTCGTGTCATGTCTCATGTCTCATGTGTTGTGTCATGTGTCATGTGTCATGTGTCATGTGTCATTTGTCATGTGTCACCCGCTAGACTCAATAATCCATTAAAGTGAGAAAGTTCCTGTTTTTCGATTCTCACTGACAAAAACCATAAAACAGACATAAATTGCTGTTGACATCCATTAAAGTGAGAAAGTTCCTGTTTTTTCATTCTCACTGAAAAAAACAATAAAACAGACATAAATGTGAGAAAGTTCCGGTTTTTCCATTCTAACTGACAAAAACCATAAAACAGACATAAATTGCTGTTGACATCCATTAAAGTGAGAAAGTTCCTGTTTTTCCATTCTCACTGACAAAAACTATAAAACAGACATAAATTGTTGTTGACATCCATTAAAGTGAGAGAGTTCCTGTTTTTCCATTCTCACTGACAAAAACCATAAAACAGACATAAATTGCTGTTGACATCCATTAAAGTGAGAAAGTTCCTGTTTTTCAAATTCTCACTGACAAAAACCATAAAACAGACATAAATTGATTTTTTTTAAAGTCATAAAAATCCTGTTTTTCCATTCTCACTGACAAAAACCATAAAACAGACATAAATCGATGTTGACATACATGAAAAAAATCAATAAATTGATCAACAAACATAACCATCCAAGAAACATCAATCAATTTTAGAAAATTCATTTTTTTTAATGTTAGAAATTTAATGTTTTTTTATTCTCTCTTACAAAAACCATAAATCAGTAATAAATTACCTTTGACATCAATGAAAAACAACATATAATTTGTCCAACACACATTCCCATCCAAGAAAATCTTCATAAAAGTTAGACAATTCCTGTTTTTTCATTCTTACTGACAACTAACAGACATAAATTATGTAAAAAAAGTTGTAGGTGGCAGCAGGGGTAGGCAATCGGAGTAGCACCTCCCTCAAAACTAAAGGGCACAAGCCATTCCAATTTCCAATCGAATGAGCCCTTTTCGAAGTTTCTACTACAACTTCTTCTATACGAAGTGCTGTGGTCTAAGACCAACCAAAAAAAAAAAAGAAAAAATTCTTTACTTAGGCAGCCTATGAACACCTAAGCCCCTATTTACAATGTATTTTTTAGCCGTTTACCGAGTATTAAGTTGAAACAAAAGAAGAGTGACGTATGACAAAATGCATGGGATATGTATAATTTGGGCTACCGGTATATATTTGTATATTAGGAGGGGGATAAGTTAAAGCGAAGTGCTTTTAGGAATGATACAAGTATTTTAGGATTTTTAGGATTATTTAGGCCTACCCCCAAATCCTTAATGTGCAAATATATTGCCGAAATTATATATTTTTTATGCATTTTGCCATGCGTCACTTTTGTTTCAACTTAGTACCTGTAAATTGAATTAACTTAATCCACTAGTAAAAAGTGGTATAGGTTTCACAGAAAAAGTTAAACCATCCAAAGGATCTTCTTCATGGTCTATTCACATTTGCTTGCATGACTATTTCTTTGAGTGTGTTCAAGGGACGATATCGCTCTTCTAGTATGACTATACGGTTTGCGAGATTTGGTTTCAGTTTCAAAATTTAAGCTTTGGAAAGATTTTACCTGGATAAAATCCGAACCCTTTTTATTCCCTGGGCTCGTTTTCCTCAACTCACCGACTTTTTTCATTTATGCATTTATAACTTAGATCAATTTGATATCTACGTTATGTAAAGCCAAATTTGTATTTCCCAGCTCGTTTTCACTTATGCTCATATATTCACGTAAAAAGAAATCTCTTTCTTCTTTTTAGTCCAGTTGGAAAACGAAATCAAAGATCTTGGGAGGCTTCAGAGCAAAGAGGCCAGTAAGGGGCGTCACTTTTTTTTTGGTGGGGAATTTGTCCCCTATATTTGGAAAAACATTTTGGTATTTTGATGGAAAAATAGATTTTGTTTTTGGAATTTTCATTGAAAAAAGATAACAAATTTGCCCCTCCCCCCTAGGTTTCGACAATTGATTCGGTACTCTTGTACTAAACGGACTCTTTTATATACGGCAATGCATACCAGTCACGAAATAGACAGAGACGCGTGGTGAGAACAGGCTTACAATGCCTTCTGGGATATAAACAAAGGCAAGAACTGTATTTAAATTGTTGTTTTTTGGGGTTTAGGGGGGAAGGTACCTAGGTTAGGTTACGTATTTAATATATGCCCCCCCCCCTAATGTGCAAATATATAGCCCAAATTTGTTTCTATACTATTATATATTGATCTTATTTTATTTATTTCATTACCATTAACCAAACTAGCACTATATAAGAGTCCGTTTAGTACAACAGTACCTTTGATTCTCCTACATTACGAGAATTTACACTACTGGTCTAGATAAGTTTTTTTAATGTTAAGTGCCAAAAATTTTTCACTGGATCAGGGAAACAGAAAATCCTCTTTTTTTTATTCCGTTTTAGTAAAACAGAATTCCCTTTGTTCCATACTTTATGAGCACCAGAAGCTCAGGGGGAGCCAAACCCTCTGATATCCTCCCGAATGACTAATTTCCACCTCAAATGGCCAGCAGGAAGGAACAAACACAAAAAATGTGCCTTTAAGCCGCAATTATAAGCGCCTATGCCTTATAGTTGTCGCCTTGTGGTTGATTTTTACCTTTTTTTTTTAATTTATGCGAATACATTCCCCTCAGCCGTGAGTTCAACTTTTTCTGAAACCTGGTCTGAACACTTGATGAAAAGCAGGCCAAAATTTATTCAGGAATTCTGGATTGTCTAATCCCTTGACAAAGAGCCTGTGAAGGCCCGCCCACACTAGTTTCATCAAGGCAGCCTTCCACGAATAAGTTTCTTGACTGGATTTGCCTGTTGTGTATTCTATTTGTGGATTTTTTCAATGTTTTATTATAGTTAGTTGAGTTTTTTGGATATTAAGTGTACTTTTGAAGGAGTGTTTTTATTTTGCTCAATAAAGAGTGGATTTTGTAATTATGAAAGGTACAAGTGGATTTCTTTAGTGAAGCAAATGTTACACTTCTCCCGATACTGATGGTAACAGTATTTTTGTATGATTTATGTAGTCTGTTCTTCCTTTTTGAATTTCATCTATTTTATATCGTACTATAACCGTGTTATCTAATTAAAACCGTGTGTCTAATTAACAAGAAAAACATTCTATAGCCTATGCTAAACTAAACTATTTATTTGTTTTGAACATTCAATACAAAAATAAATTGACTTTAAGGTGAATGTGTAAAACAGGGACTCGGTAAAATTCTACTTTAGCTACTTTTGACTATCTTGGAAAGGGGTTGGGTTAGGAAAATGAAACTTTCTGGGATGGGTGTACAGGCTAAAGTATGTCCCGGGAAGGTATTTTGAAGTATTTACCTCAACTCCTCCCTCTAGAGGGTCCTGACCTTTCATGACCTTTAAAAAAAAATTGGAAAGGGATTAGGTTAGGAGAATGAAACATTTAGGTATGGGTCTACAGGCTAAAGTATGCCCCGAGAAGGTATTTTGAAGTATTTAACTCCACTCCTCCCTCTAAAGGGTTCTGACCTGTGATGACCTTTAAAAATCTGTGTGTTATAAAAGTGAAACCCTGCAAAATAGATCTTGCCTGCTTAAATGATGTACAACAAAACTGTTTTCAGCTTCACAACTTTGCTCAATCCCAATTTTAGGTTTTAAAAATATGCAAATATATTTCCTAAATTAGAAAAAAAAACATTGATATGGCTTAAAATTCTACTCAAATAACAGGAATTACATTTTCAAGACTAAAGCCAGAGAAAAAGAAACTGATACCTGAAAATTAAGGTAAAATGTTGTTTTGTCAAAATTTTAATAGCCTGTCATGGAGGCAAATTTCAGGACCCTCTAGAGGGAGAAGGAGTGGAGGTAGGTCCTTCAAAATACCTTCCCAGGACATACCTTAGCCTGTAGACCCATCCCTGGAAGTTTCATTTTCCTAACTTAACCCCTTTCCAAGATGGCCAAAAGTAACTAAAGTAGAATTTAAAGAAACTGATAACTGAAAATTAAGGTAAACTGTTGTTTTGTCAAAATTTCAATGGGTATATTACCTGTCATGTAGGCAAATTTGAGGACCCTCTAGAGGGAGAAGGAGTGGAGGTAGGTACTTCAAAAATACCTTCCCAGGACATACTTTAGCCTAAAGACCCATCCCTAAAAGTTTCATTTTCCTAACCTAACTGAATTCCAAGATAGCCAAAAGTAGCTAAAGTAGAATTGTACCCAGGGACTCTTGAAAGAGAATTGCTAAAACAAAGAGAGGAATTTTTAGATTGTTAATTTTTTGCTCTTTTTTGTGGACAAGGTTGTGTTTTGGGCATTTCATCCCCAATCCCCCTAATGGTCTCAAATATAGCCCTAGGCTATATGCAAAACGAGCATAAAATAAAAATAGTATTATTAGATTCCTCATTATATGCTCCTTTTCAACACAATAGTCGTTACCCTGATATTGCACCCCATCACACCCATTTGGACCCATATATAGCCTAGTCCTAATAATATTTTTCTTTGTTGTTGTTTCCATTGTTTTATCTTCTGTAAAACCGGTTATTGGACCAAGAAATAGTCCTTTACGGTCTAGTAGTTTGAGGGGAGGGGTTGGAAGTACTAACTTGTAATTACATCCCTAACCCTAGCTTGGGTTGTAGATCCATCCATGAAAGTTTAATTCGCCTAGCTTAACAACTTTCCAAGATAACAAAAAACAGGTCTAAGAGAGTCTTACCATTTTTAAAAGCTCACTTTCATGTGATTATTTAAAACGGGCATTGGATTTCTTTGGGGGCAGTTTCAAAACTTAGCCGTTAATTTTATTTTACTCTGAAAAGTAGACAGAATATAATATTTTATATTGCTATAACTAGATCCTTTGCAGACGCCTGGTTCTGATTTAAAATTTAGTTGGTTGGGTGTTATCTTTACAATTGCAACCATTCGATTACCCAGTATGGATCAAAATAAAAAACAGTTCGTGGTAACGAACTGTAAGTAAGGAGCGACCCGGCTCAATAGTAACCGAAACTCTAAGAATCGGTATTTTAATTTCAATAGATACATTAAAAGAATCAAACTTTTATGCTTATTTTAAATATATAATTTTCATCAAGTTTAATTCTACCCATCAAAAGTTACGCGCCTGAAAAAATTTGCCTGATTTTCAAAAAAAGGGGGAAACACCCCCTAACTGTTCTAGAACTTTAATGAAAATCTCACAATCAGATTCAGCGTATCAAAGAACCATACTGAAGAAAGATCACGGATACGTGTTTTTTTTTTTTTTTTTTTTTCCAGGGGTGATAGTATCGACCCAGTGGTCCTAGAATATCGTGGGAGGGCTCATTCGAACGGAAATCAATAGTTCTAGTGCCTTTTTAAGTGACAAAAAAAATAGAGGGCAACTATGCCCCCTCCCATGCTCATTTTTTTCCAAAGTCACCTGATCAAATTTTTGAGATAGCCATTTTGTTCAGCATGGTCGAAAATACAATAACTATGTCTTTTAGGATGAATTAATCCCCCAAAGGCCCCGGGAGAGGGCTGAAAGTACTTTACCCAATGTTTACATATAGTATTGGTTATCGGGAGGTATACAGACGTTTTAAGGGGAGATTTTTTCTGGTAGTGGGGGGGGGGGTCGGGGTTATGTGGGAGGATCTTTCCATGGAGGAAGTTTTCATGGAGGAAGGGACATTGCTATGAAGGGGGTTCCGGATTACCCAGCATTATTTAGAAAAAACGATAAGAAATAAAAAAAAACAGTTTTGAACTTAAAGTAAGGAGCAACATCAAAGCTTAAACAAACAGAAATTATTACGTATATGATTGGGTTCGCCCCCTGGTCAATACCTCGCTCTTTAAGCCAAAGATTTTTTAGTACTTTCATAAGAGCTATTTATTCTAATTAACGGCTTTTGTGATTAAGAATCATTTTTAAAGCATTGGAACAAGATTCAAACTTTTGCGTAAAGAGCGAGGTATTGATTAGGGGGAGAACCCCCTAATATACGTAATAAAAATATATGAATATAGAAGTTCGTTACGTAAGTTAATTCGTAAGTTCCTTATATTTATTACTAATAAAAACGTTCGTAAATGATATTAAAAGAGTTTTGAGAAACCCATTTAACCAAATAATAGTAAAATTAATATACAAATTTTGTTTTAATTATTCATGTGCGGTGAGCCAAAATCAAAACTTGTATTAATTCAAAAACGTTCAAAAATAAAATAAAAAAAACAAGTTTTTTTTTAACTGAAAGTAGGAGCGACATTAAAACTTAAAACGAACATAAATTATTCAGTATATGAAAGGGGCTGTCCCCTCCTCAACGCCTCGCTCTTTACGCTAAAGTTAGACTCTTTGTCACAACTCTATTTTTTAAAACAATAAAAAAACTTTAGTGTAAAGAGCGAGACGTTGAGCAGGGGACAGCCCCTTTCATATACGGAATAATTTCTATTCGTTTTAAGCTTTAATGTCGCTCCTTACTTTCAGTTAAAAAAAACTTGTTTTTTTTTATTTAATATCCATGAAACACGAATTTTCCTACAGGCTAAAAGAGAACAGTTGTGTCTGTTATTCGCTCTTAATCGTTAATCCGGATTTTGGGCGTCCAGAATCAAAATATACTTTCTGCAATAAAGAAACTAACAAAATTTGAGAAATTAAAGTGTAAAGCTACTAAATACTTGTTAATTATCTATTTATTTGGATGTGATATCTTGGATATCTTGGATGTGATATTTGGATATCTTGGGATGTGATCCCAAAAAACGGGATTACATCTTGGAATGTTTGAAATTTCAGTCCTGAGCTTGAGATCTCGGTAAGCCAGGTAAGCACGTGAGAAAGACCGCATCGAAATCTTAAAGATACTGTATGAAAAACAGTTTTTCGCTGCCTTGCGAGGCATTACTTACTCCGTGACAAATGTTTAAACTTTAGTTTTTTGGGGTTGAAGGGGCAAAAAAAGGTTAGGTTAGGAGACACGCTGATTTCATATAGCGAAGATGATAAAAGAAACTAGTCTAACAGGTTCTTTCAATGGAGAATTCCTGCCGAGCATAGCAAACAGTGGTTTATCTCTCCGTTTACAATATTTAAATTTTAGTTTTTTGGGGTCTTGGGGGGAAAAGGTACCTAGGTTAGGTTAGGCTACATATTTAATATATGCTGTGCTTTACCCCCCTAATGTGCAAATATATAGCCGAAATTTGTTTCTAAACTATTATATTTTCATCTTATTTTGTTGTGTTTCATTAGCATTAACCAAACTTCACTTCTCGTGTATCTTACAACTAATAGAACAGTACCTTTGTTTCTGATTATATTTTTTCATCCTATTTTGTTTTATTTCATTTGCATTAACGAAACTCCACTTCTCGCGTGCTTACCGGATTCTAAATAAGTACCATATCATTTTATGATTATCTTAGTATCTCTATTTATTATAAATATCTGAGAATTTTTATCAAACTTTGGGGTTACACAAGAGAATTTTGGGATAGTGTTAAATTATCAGTGGCAGCCCTGGACGAGGTGTGTATTACGTGTATTAGTAATCACGAACCGATCTGTTAGAGCTGATGACCTCACGCGAAGTACAATTCACATTTTTGTAACACCAATTTGCTAGTGAGGAAACATTAAAATATTCCTGTGAGACGCGAGTCAGCTTTTTTTCGTTTTTCGAACCTTAGCCTGAATTGTTTGGAACTCTTTTTTCTTATTCTTCTATTCCTTTTAATCGCACTTTTGGTGTGGCACGTCACGTAATCCACAAGTAGAATGGTATCAAACATTTCCATTCCGTTTTTTATGTATTTCAATTGGACTTCTTATACAAAATAAGTTTTGCTAATAGGTGTTATACAAAATAAGTTTTGCTAATAGGTGTTGTGGGATAGTTAGTAAACCTCCTAGATTTGAAACAATTTAGGATGGGATCTGTTAGTCTCAGGCATTTAAGCGGGTGATGGAATTTTGGACCATGTCTCCCCTATAGTATCCATCTGTATAATTTCCCCCTTTTTTGGCCCTGGATCTTGACGAATTTGGCCCTCCCCTGAAATGCATTTTTTTTACCAAGAATTTTAAGTCAAAGTTTAAATGGTAAAGGTTTAGTTCAATCGGTAAACGGCTGGTTGCTATGTTGCTTGATAAACTCATTTTCTTTTCCGTATGATATAATGTCTTTGTTTGCTGCTTTTGTGAGTTTGCCACAATGTTCTTCTGCTTTCACTGAAGAAACAGAAATTAGCTTTAAATTCATAAATTTCAGCTTTCACATTCTTACACACATGCTGGTATTGGCTTCAAGCTAAAATGGGTTCAGTGGCTAGGATTACAAGGTTAATGGCCTTTGCGGGAAATGAACTGATGTAGCTTTGTAGCAAGTTAACAGACAGCGAACGATTTTGTTCAGATTTTTCCAATTTTATTTTGAAACTTCTTTGTTAATTTATTCTTGAATAGTTTGTATGATAGCCAGGGAGGAGGGTGTGTGTGTGTGTCTGAAACATTTAAAAATATTTGAGGTTAAAGTATTACATTTTGTTGGGGGGGATCCTTTGGAATTGTCTTAGAGGGGATCCCGATCCTCCTCCCCCCCCCTCCATGTATAGGCATGGTTTATATGAGCTGTATTTATTTGGAGTTCTAGCATTACGGCAAGGGTGTTTGTAATCAAATTGACCTATTACCAGGTGAAGGAAAAAAAACTGACATTCTAGGAATTGGAACATTCAAAATTACATTTTTTTTACTTGTCTTGTTCCGGGAAATGTAAGTTTCTCCTATAAATATATTTTTTTCTAGGCAATAATATTAGAAGAGATGGATTCATGATAACAACTGTTGCTTAGTTCTTACGAAGAAATTAGGAAATAATTTGTAATTTAATCAAGAAGTCCCGGTGTAGTTACCGTTAAGAAGTGATTTTAACCTGTGCATATGACATAAACTCTAGTTTTATTTTGTGAAATTCAAATCTGTGATCATAGTGACAAATCACACATGGGTGAAAACAGCACCTCTTCGGGTCCTACTTCACCATTAGATAACCTTTACAGAAGTTCATCTGGTAAGTAATATACCACTTCTTTCTGAAATTTGGTTGATAACTATCCCTCGGTAGCATTTGTCTCGGAGCCTCACTCCCACCATTCTACTATATATGCACACACGGGGTTTAGGGGGACCACCCCTTCAAAATGGGCTTCAAGGGCTCTCTTCTAGAATAAAGCCACAAACACGCTTTTTCTATATTTTAACCCATCCCAATCCTCTTGATTTCCCCACCCCCATTTTTTTTGGCAGCAAGCCTTTAAGGATTTTTTTGTAATAGTTTCATTGCTATTGTCTATTCGTTTAGTAATATTTTTTGTTAGATATTTTCTAATTATATTCGTGCATAAAGAAATTTGAGTAGTTTTAAAGGTCGCATTTTAATGTAAGTTTTTTTTTGCTGTGTTGTGCTGAGGACGGCCTTTGGACATAGGGGCGAAATACTCATTTAAAGGTGAATTCTACTGTCTTATAAAAACCCATTGTTCTACTTGCTTTTTATGATTGAAAGGCAGTGTGGTCTTCGTCGCTATTTACGTTTAGTAAGACTCTCCCAACCTCGTCTAGATATTTTAAGCCTCTTCCGAATCAGGTTCCTTTGGGAATCCTCCCTGACACAGTCACATCTCATAAACATATTTCATATTAAGGTGAGTACTTTACAGCTTGTTGAAATGAGCATCATGTCATGCTAGCATATAATTCGTATGTATCGAAGGTCCCAGGCGAGGCCTCAGCCCGCTTCGCCCCGACATCGTCTATATAGACATACTGAACACCTTTTGAGTCAAGACTATCTAGGGATAATTCAGGGTAGTGGTTCCAATTACCATGAAAGACCCCAGAAACTTCTAACATACCGTGTAGACCCTTAAAAGCTAAAACTACAAGACTAAATTACATATGCACAGAAGATTATGTGAATTTTTAATGCAGCCACTTTAAGTGATCTTTAGGTAACTGAAAGTACATTTTTGAAAAAGCTTACACCCGTATTTTTAATATTAATTATTTACAATCCATTTACTTCCAGAACAAATGGTACAAATCTTTCTTTGCCTACCTTACTTGTGCACAAACTAAAAATCTAAAAAGATTTTGATGGCCCAGGGTCCCTGGACCATAGTTGGAAAATCTATGGATTGGGGAATGACCTCTATGACAGTTATTCAGGATAACTTCAAAATCATGAAGAATTGAAGGGTGGGCATGTTACACCATGTTAAAATCAGGACCACGTCAGAAATGAGACTGTTTATCGTTTGATAAGCTTCCATGTTATAATCTGTTTAATTACGCGTAGAAGGTCCTTGGCTTAGAAGTAACGTGCAATTTGAAGGCCCTTGGCTTAGAAGGAACTTGCAACTTGTATTAATTGAAGACTATCGAGAGACTTGCTACTTTTAAAGTCATTTACACAAGGTGGCGCGTAACACGCTTCATGTGAAGTTTGTCATGTGTGGTGCAAAGAGATATGGCACGGCGAAAGTGTACACGTGAAGCAGAACAAGTGCGGTTCCGTGATGTACACCGGATAATAGAGGCTGGGCAAATATTCGGGTTACCCGCTATTTCACTGGACAAAGTAGTACATTTTATAGCCAAGGTTCTTGGGGAACTAAATGAAAAGAGTACCTGCCCTACAACCTCTAAAAAAAAAGAAAAAAAAACAATAAAAAAACATGAAAATTTCACCAAGAAACTTAATTTAGGAGAGATGTGAAGGCTGTACGGAGAATTACCCGTACAGAAAATTGCTCGAGTCCGAATGCCTACATAAAAATTACCAGTGCTGACGAGTTTTTACATCAAAACAGCAACCACAAAATAACATGTTTTCAAATTTCTTGAGTCCTATAATTGCGGTTTAACGAGAAACTCGATGGTACAAATTTCTGCCATGGAAAACAATTGGCATTTACCTAAACCAGGGGCGTCCCGAGGCTTCTCGGGAAATTTCTGCCGAAATCTTCGCCTTTGGTGAAAATTTTACCGAATGCCAAAAAAGTTGGGGGGTGGGTGGGGGTGGCGTCCCCCTCCTCGGGACGCCCCTGAGCTA
Source organism: Artemia sp. Qi Xiang Cuo (assembly GCF_049724085.1). NCBI lineage: Eukaryota > Metazoa > Arthropoda > Branchiopoda > Anostraca > Artemiidae > Artemia > Artemia sp. Qi Xiang Cuo. Next base: position 26,395,924 of record NC_142797.1, on the reverse strand, counting down.
GACAGACAGAAACTTTGACTTTTGATATTCTAAAAGTTAGAAAAATGGACAAACTTTGCCCAGTTAGCTTTGAACAATTTAAAAGTGCAATACGTTACTGCTACTACTTACAAATCATTGCAGCACTAAGCCGTGTGAGGCCAACACATTTGCAAATACAGCTCCTCCATTACAATGTGTTCAAAGCTTCACTCTTTTGTTTTCCCTCGTATGAAATTTCGATTCCTTTAATTGTTTTCTTGTAATCTTCAGACTCCATTCGAGGACATCCTCCTTTTTGGCCACAGACAGATACCCCAAAAGCACGGTTTTTGGCAATCTATCATCCTTCATCCATAAAACATGACCTGATAGTCCCTAGAAAGTGGGATCAAGCCATATCTTCGCTCTGCTTATCACAATAGACGGGCAATCAAGGGATACCCTTAAACTAACCTTAGGCAATTCCTCTGCAAAAAAAACTAACATATCTTGCTCAACTTTTTAAAGCACTCGCTTTTCAGAACCATACTTTACACCCTGTAGACGTCTTTTAGCTTCAAAAGGGCATCCTGCGCCGTGACTATTCTAATTTTTAGATCTTCACCGCATTCATCGCCTTTCTAATCTAATGCTACCCATGTAACCGAAGCTATCAACTCGCTAGATTTTTCTCGTTATCTATAGGTTAGTAATATTATTTGTTAGGTAACTTATAACATTACATAACATTAATTCCACCTTTTGATACTTTTAACGAACAACCCGAAAAACAACCCGAAATGAGTGTGTTAATGCCGCGCCCCCGCGAACCCCCTTAAGACTTCAGTGTCCTTTGCATTTTGCTTCAAAAGGAAAAAGCTGCTAAAAAATGAAAGTCTTGTTTATGCAACTGAGCTCCTATACATACGAAAGGAATACGTTTAAGAGGAAGAAAACATTAATGAAAATTTTGTTTGCGCATTAGACTAGAGTAGATCTTGTTATATTTACTTTGACTTATAAAATATAAACAACGCTGGTGTGAAGAACAATACTTGCTCGTCTGACCTTCACTTTGATCTTCTTAAATGCTATAATAGAAAAAAGTTTATACATATAGTTTGTTTTCGTTAAAGTGCAAATGACAATCTGGCCTAGGGGAGTGTAGAGGGAGGGCCAACACCAAACTTATTTGTAGTAAGTAATGTTCATTTTAAGCTTGACTTCTTTTAATTTCTTAAGTTTGGATGTACGTATTAATATTAGCAATTGTAGCTTATGCTAGGAATATTAGAAGCAAAGTAAAGTTTGATATCTAACGGTGCTGTCGGTATAGCTATATTTATTCAAACTTCAAACTGTAACTTGGTCTATTAATGCAATACCCTTGGGTATTGCATATGCGTACCCCTTGGGGGTTCGCAAACATTTCTAGGGGGTACGCGCCCCCCCCCCCCCCCCCCCCAAAAAAAACACTTTAACTCTAGGACTGACAATTTTATTTATATTTTAGCCATAGTTTATTTAGTACCCGTAACTGAGAAGGGGTACCTAATTTGTTTTGTGGGTAAAAAGGGGCATAGTGTCTAAATGAGTTTGAGAATCACTGTTCTAGACAATCCTTGATTGAATAACTGTTGATAGAGATGTAATATGTCAATATGTTTGAAGTAATATATCTATGCAGCCCCTGTCTTGATTTAGGCTATTAGTTGGTGGCCTATGCAGCTTCTGTTTTGATTTAGGCTATTAGTTGGTGGCCTATGCAGCCTCTGTCTTGATTTAGCCTATTAGTTGGTGGCCTATGTTACCAACTAATAGTATTTGCGATCGAGAATTTGTATTTGCGATCAACTGAGGATTTTCCCAGATTTCTACGAACATCTTTTCTATATGACGTGCCCCCCCCCAACAAAAAAAAAACGTGGGATGTATATTCAGGGATGTACCCCATTGGGACAAGTCTACTCTAGCGTGGGCAATGGCTTCGAAAAACTTTAAAGCTAGCATTGATGGAAATTAGATTTTTTATTTTTAGTGAAAGTAGAGCGACCTTGCTTTTGAAAACGAGCATTAATCTTCCTGTGCATAAAGGGAGCTGCCGCCCCCTTATAGAAATTGCAATATCTATTCCGATGAGCCATATCTAGAAATTTTACTTCCACTGATTAAATACGATCCCCCCCCCCTGACAAAAAAAAAATCAAAACAAATAAACTCACCCGTAATTGGAAGAAAAAGGAAATTTTACAATCTTGTAGTTGAAGATTCCATAAAAACAGTTCTTGAGCATCCAAAATGTGATGGGAAATTTCCGCCAACAACGAATTAGGGGTTTTCCCCTTTTTCCCAAAAGTATGCCAATGTACTCTTGTTAATAAGTTGCTGACTACTAATTTAATGTCAATGGCCAACCAGAATGAATGTTTTTTCTATAATATATATTTCAACTTTTCTGTCTAGCCCGTTTTGTAACTAGCAATTATTTTGCAGTTATTTTGCACTTATTATGTGTAAGCGTACCAATTATTTTTTCATTTATTAAGTTGTGTGTCAAAACTTGCTAAGTTTTGAAAAATAGAGTTTAAATGTCAAAATTTTGGCATGTAAACTTTTATGAAAAGGGATTGAGATATGTGTTTTACGCTTAGCAACAATTGACCATGCCGGTCTGCCCCTATGGTTTCGGCTCAGATTTTTTATTTTCATTTCAACCCTTGGCCACAAGGGCTCTTCTTGGTCTATAGCGTATGTTCCAGACAAATAACTCAAACTGTCTACAGTCTTTGAAACCTGATCCAATAAAGTCTATACGGGTTGGAAACCCCGTCAAAACCCTTAGGCCTAAATATAGAAATTGTCTTCAAGGGGTATAGTTGGGTGTAAATGCTTTTAGGGATTTTAAATTGTCTGGACTGTCAAAGGGGACTGACTGGATTTCATGAGGGGTGCTTACTTGCTTTTTGGTGTAAACTCCATCCTGAATTCAGATGTGATTATAAATTGTAATTGAGTGAATCCGCAATAAGCTAGTGTTAAGTTTCATTGTTCAATTCAATGAATTGTTTACTATATTCTATTAATATTTTCTCCGATATTAAGTATTATTTAGATCATTCTCGCAACTGAAAGACTAGGGGTAATTTCCCTTCCTCAAAAAGTATTCAAGGGACCATTCCCAGGAATTTTTTTTACCGCAACGAATGATAGAACATGCAACCTTTTGATATTGTTGCGGTAGAAAATGCAACCTTAGAAAATGCAAAGGTTGCACATGCAACCTTTTGATATACAACACTTTTGATATTGTAATCTAACCCTCCCTATACACAAAATCGTGTACTTTTATCTACATGTCAATGTATTGCTAAATTGTGCCCATATTCCCCCCATCGCATGGGTGCTGGAGTAACCCTTTCTTGAGACTAGGCGGTTGAATTTTGCTGTTTTCCGTCTGGAGCAAGTTGAGTTTTATAATGGCCCGTAAGAGTTTATATTGTTTGTCTAGCTTTCATTAGTAGCGTATAAGACGAGACTAACATCTTAGGAGTAAATCTCAGAAAGGGGTCCTTCTTCAACAAAAATTCTCTTTATTGGCATTATTTACTATAAACAAAATCTTTTTTCCTTTATTACTGACGATGGAAAACAAGCGCCGGGGAGGGGGACGGATATGGAGGTGGGGCTGATCTAGTCTAGAATCAATTGTGAAACTTTTTTTTTATAACCTGTGAGGAATTCTAGGAAACAGTCGGTACTGGGATCCGACAATTCTATAAGCCCTATAACTCAGGGATTGTACAGGGTATGTCGTTGCTGTACAGGGCATTGTCCGATAGTCCTGCCTCTCGCCCTACTTCAGAATTTACGTCCTGCCTATGGTATGCACATAGAGATCTATTGCTCAGCCCCTTATTCTCAGAACTGCATTGGATCTTAGTTTTTTCTTTTCTATTGTAAATAGCATTTGCCTTGAATTTGTAATGACTTGGTGAAATCAATTCTAGTTCTGGTTTACATGTTTTTGTTTAAGTGTAGATAACAGCCTTTAAATGAGAACCACACATTTTGCAAATGCACAGAGCAGATGCAATCTAAAACAGGGGCTAGAACAAATAGGCCATTATATTATCTTTACATTCCCTTGACTCAGTTTTGATCCGTGGTTCGAACAATTTGAGGGATCATAGAAGCAGCGATATAATAGCATGCAATTACGGTATCGGGATATCCATGGAAGCCACACATACCAGGACTTTCCCCTTTTCGCTCAGACTTGGGTACAAAAACACATTTTTGTGGTTTCAGATTCTCTCTCTCGCCCTAGAAATTTCCTCTGATACCGCCTAGTGGGTTTTGACCATGTATGGCAGTGATGTTCAACCCTTCCCTAAATTAACAGAAGGGTTAGAGACTCTGATGTTTCTAACCCTATGCTGCCCTTTTAAAATATTTTAAAAGGGCAGCATAGGAAGGGTTAGAGACTCTGATGTTTCTAACCCTATGCTGCCCTTTTAAAATATTTTAAAGCCAAAAAAGTGCACAGTTGTACTTCTTCTCTGTAAAAACAATATTTTGTACCAAGAGTGAAAAAAAAATTCGTATATCCTGGATACTATTCCTCACGGCTATATTACTGCAGCGTCGAACGTCGCTTTGGAGAATCCCCCTCACTCCTATGCATACCTAGTATGACTCTATTGTTGGTTTCGTTTGTAAAGCTAGAGGCTTACGGTCATATTCATTGCCTTTCTTGATAACTCTTGAAGCAAATTACTTCCCTATTTTTTTCTTTCTGAGCATAGTTTGACCTTTTTGCGAAAAAAAAAATCCATAAGCTAATCACTTCCAAGACTTTCAGTCGCCCACCCGGCCAGAGTTTTTTTGTGTGGTCAGCTATCTTGAATCATGTGGACATCATCCGCTTAACCACCTGCAAGGGAGATAGTAAGAACTTTCAACAAGGCCACTTAAGGCTTCCAGTGACTGTATTTATGAGAGGCCCAGTGGATCATAGCTACCTCGTCTCCTTGAGATTTAAATATAAAAAAAATGGGGTTTGCCCCCCCCCCTAAAGAGGAACTGAAGTTACGTTAATTGGCGGAAACTGTTTCAAGTCTTTTCAAATCCTAGTCGTTTCTATAATGGGCTTTGCACTGGGAATCGGCAATTCAAATGTACCAATCGTACAATGACTGCAGCGCTATTCTATCGATTAATCTTAATTGTAAAAGTTTATCGCTAAAACGAATTTATGGCGATTTTTAAAAAAAAAGACCCTGAAACCTGTCAAAAATGGTACTGGATTGAAATAAAAAGCAAACCGTTGGAACCACCATGGTCGTAGCACTACACGAGGATTAGTCCCTCACCTTGAACAACAAGGAAAGTGATAAAAAATAATTTTTTTTGCATGGGTACCGCCATGGGCTTACGTAGCTTCTTCTCTAGGAGGGGGGGGCAGCCGATGCTGTGATGAAGGGTGAGGGCCTGAAGTTATATTGGCAGTTTACAAAACCTCACATTGCCAGCAAGCTCTATCATACCTATGAAATATCTATTAATAAGTACTCACCAAAAATCCTCAATAAGCTTCAGCATTGATCAATCTTCTTGGATTAGAGCTAATTCTTTCCAAGACATTATGGATAATTGCTTCTTGTTTGACTTCTATTCTGTCATTCCAGCTGTTTATTTCCGGGTTTTCAACCACGACCTTTTATCAACTGCTTTTTTAACCATCTACCTTTTTTCAACTGCTTTTTCAACCATATCTAGTGTAAATTGAAAGTTTAGGGGGGTAGCTGCCCTCCTCTGCCCTCCTTCTGTATGCCCATGAGTACCGCTAATAAGTCTACTGTTTCCTTGTTGCAGGTAGTGATCGTGTCAAACTAGTAATTGTAGAATATTGGAACAGCGAAGAATGTATTTATCACTAGTAGCAAAGCCTTTCGATTGTCGTGTTTGGGGGAGGGGAGGGATCCTGGAACAGAACAATTTTCTTTTATCCTCATGAAAGGGTATGCGCTGCGTTTTTTTCTTTCTACGTCTCTCCTCTGACAGGATCTGGTATTAGTGTGCTTTAAGTCAAGCGAATCTGAAAATATGTCGCTAACGGATATCTTATTATGATTGAACTTCTTGGTTGGTTTCGTTGAATACTGCTATAAGATCGTCTGCTATAATTAAGAAACTTCGCATTAATGATTTAGAAACTTCGCCCCAGCAAAGGTGCACTAATTATGGGGAACTTGGGATAACCACTCCTGAACAAAAAAAAGAAGATAAAATAAAACATTGGAGGGCTAATGAGGAACCAGTAAATATTTAGTTTCAATTTGATTCAATTTGAGTATCAAATTTACCTTCCGTACGTACAAAGGGTGGGGAAGTAAGAGTAATGAACAAGGATCAAGAAAATGAGTAACGAACCATATTTTGCACTTCATTTCTCATTATATACCGGCTAATTATATGTCGATAACTTCTTGTAGGTTACTCGGATTTTAATGTATGTTTTGTAAGTTAAAATTTACATTAAATAAATAAATATTATCAAGTTCGTGTCCGATATTTCGGAAGTGATTATCGAGATTATTTTGAAAATTCATTTTGAAAATTAATTTTGAAATCTATTTTTCGGTATTTTTGATTTTTACTGTATTTGCCTCCATGGTATGCGCAAGAATAGAAAAGTTGTACAGATTTTAATAATTTTGAGATTTAAATATTTAATAATTTGAAATTGAGTAATTTCCCACCCGAATGGGGTGGGAGGATGTCGTAAGGAAAGATTTAAGAGAAATAGAAGCTTCCTGGGATGAGGCATTAAATAGATCGGGATTGAGGATGAGCGTACGTAGCTGTGTTGGCCTCAGGCGGCTTGGTGGTAGAGTGAGCTGTTAGTAGTAGTAGTAGAAGATGCAGCAACAAAGTGGGCCTTGATACACAAATCTGCTGTTTTAAGCTTTGAGCCGTTTCGCGGTCTTTTGTTTTACAGCTAGTTGATTGTATTGTTTTCATTTTGGTTCTATTTTATTTTCTTTATATTTACTTACTCCTCCTTTACTTGTATTTTATTTGGTTATAAATAAAATGATTATATTGTATGCTCTTGCTATTTGAGTTTTGCCGGTGAATGTCATCTAATCATAAAGATTATGCTCACCATTATGGTTGCAGCGGTAGCTACAACCTATAAAAGAATGAACTACGGGTCTACGGCCCATAGTAACCGAAATTTACAAAAAATTTTAAAAAATTGCCTTTTGTAGCTGATTCAGGAATCTTACTTATTACTTCGATTAGTCTTAGTAGTAAAATATTATTTCGAAAACAAATTTTAAGAATTTCAAAAAATGGCCTGACACAGTGACACCCATGAAAAATGGCGTCAGATCGAAACAAAAAGTAAACAGTTGGAATGGCCATGGCTGAAAACCCTCTATAGGAAACTTACAGTCTCCTGGCTTCAATAATAAGGAAAATCACTTTTTTGCAGGGGTAGCAGTTGTAGCACTGATGCCCTTTTCTCCTTTTTTTCTTTACTACTAGCTGGGCATCGAAACATCATAGAGCTGTTTAAGCGCTCATTTGAAAGAAAACTGCTTATCTAGTACCTTTTGTGATTAGCTAAACATAATATTTAAATAAAATATTTGGTACTTATGCATTATGTATAACACAGCGCTATAGACTGTAAAAGGAAATCAGACATGGAAACCCGTCAAACAGGTATTTGCTAGATAAATTGATTGCAAAGTGTGATTTCTCGTTGCGTTTACAATATTTAAACTGTTTTTTTGGGGTTTAGGGGGGGGGGCGTACCTACGTTAGGTTATGTTACGTGTTTAATATATGCTATGTTCCCCCCCCCCCCCTAATGCGCAAATATATAGCCCAAATTTTTTCTAAACTATTATATATTTATCCTATTTTATTTTATTTCATTAGCATTAACCAAACTTGACTTCTTTCGTGTATAGCGGTGGGTTATTTATAATGCATAAGTACCAACTACTTTTTTTTACAATTAATTACAGACTCGTGAATTATATGGCTGAGCCAAAGTATTTTTTTTCAATGGGGACTAGAAAAGAAATAATTATGGCATTCTGACTGCTCCTCACCCTTGGAAAGCGAGTCTACATAATGAATATTCGTTTTAGTCTCAATGGGTATTCTTTTTCAATGGGTGATTCATTGAAAACATTTGGGTATAATTTCCGGTCTTCATTTTGAATCTCTCGCTTCATTGCTTAGTTGTGATCTATTAAACATACGTACCATGCCTCTATTGTTCTCAGTTTTTTTTTTTTTTCAGCAAGGCCTCTTCAGCAGAGTTTGGGAGGGGATGTACTGATGTTTATTACAAGATTACTTTTAAGTACTCTAAGACTGTGAAAAAAACACGATTTTTCTAAAATTCGTAATACCGTCAGTATTAATTGCACTAGGACATTAAAAAAAGCCCTTTCTGATTCGGGATTTTCAAGATATAAATTCAAGTATTTAGGCTGAAGTGCGTTTGAAATTGGAAGAAATTAAGTCGATGAAAAATCCCATTTCGGAAATTTTGTTCTTGTCTTTGGGATGGTTAGCCGTCCTGGCTAAGTGGACGTGCGCTGGGTTGAGAGTTCTCTGTCCCAAGGGGCACGGGTTCGGTCCCTGGCGAGGCCAGTTAGTTGGGTTTGGGACGCGGGTCAGTGGGGTGACTCTGTAAACTTAGCAGTAGTCGACCCAGCTCTAAATGGTAACGTGGAGAAATCTGGGAAAGGTAAACAGGAAGGGTGTGCGAAAACAAAGGATGGCTAGCCCCCAGTCCCCCCCTCCATTGCACTTCCTGGCTGAGGGCCACGAAACGGAGATCAGCACCGCCAGTTTGGACCTTAAGGGTCTAGTGCCGTCATACTTACTTACTACTATTTTGGGATGGAAGGGCGTTTCGTTTTTGTCAACATCAACTTTAACATAAGGAATCTATATTTTCCTACGAATGTTTGTGTACTTCTAGAGAAATGCTTCAAGTCCTAAAATGCTTCAAAGTGTACTTCTAAGAAGTAAAGTTGGGTTAATGCTAATGAAATAAAATAAAATAGGATGAAAATATAATAGTTAAGAAACAAATTTGGGCTATATATTTGCACATTAGGGGGGGGGGCTGTGGGGGTAAAGTATAGCATATTTTAAATGCATAACTTAACCTAGGTACCTTTTTTTGCCCCACAACCAAAAAAAAAACAAAGTTTAAGTATTGTTCACGGTGTGAGAAACCCCTGTTTGCCTAGTTCGCCGAATGTATTCTCTTGATAAAAAAGCTGCCTGACTAGTTTCTAGTATCATGTTCGCTGTACAATTTCTCGCGTGTTTTCTGGCTAATACGTAAGTACCCAATTCCCTTCAATGTAATTAGCTCCGCCTACACTGAAACGGGCAACCCAAAGAAGCGTTCCCCGTGGTCGGTTTGGCACAAAAATGATTGAGCAGATCAGAGTGGTCCTTTTATGTCTTACTTAATTACTGTTTGAATAGCTGCTGAAAACTATTTTTTTTTTCCAATTCTCCTGTCTCATTGGTTCATATTTATATAAAACAATCTCCTTGTTAAAGCCTCTTTCAAAAGGGAATATCCAGCCCACAAATCTTGGAGATGGTATTGCTCCCAGTCATCATCTATGGTCATCCAGTTTTCCGCTAGCATTGGAGGAAGAAAAAGGAGACATCAGTGCTGCCATGCTGAAATACAATTTTCTATGATTTTTGAAATGGAGTCTTAAAATCGCAGGTTTAGAATTCTCGGAAATGGTGACCCGTAATGGTTCTTTTCTTTATCTGACGCCATTTTTGGCAGGAACCGGGCTATTTTTCGGAATATTTGATGATTCCTGTTTTGCTTATTCCGAATTAGTATTGGTTGGGAAATTCCGACTGAAATTGTTTTCTTTTGATCTGCCAGGCAAGCTAGGCAAAGGTGCTACAGGTTAAAAATGCTTGTTTTTAGGGCCCAGCTATCCATGAAATTTGATTTTTACAATACCTTCCGTATTATTTCAACGGGCAATTCCGATAATCGCCGACTTCAGAAATCACCTACACCACGTGGGGCGTGTCAATTGTGCCTGAAGAGTGCCAAGCATGGTGGACTGAGCCACTTGTGCAGGAAATAAGTGGCACACGTGTCTCTCAAAAATATACACCAGGTGGTAGAAAGTGGGCAATTCCTCGGACTGAAATTGTTTTCTTTCGACCTGACGCCATTCGTCGATAGGTTTCACAGTCATTTCCGAAATATTTGGGGATTCTTTTCTGATTCTTAAACACTATTAAATTTTGTCTGGGACTCCAAGTAATAATTAGTTTCCTGAAATAGTATTGATTCAGATTTTTCATAAACACCGTTTTTTCTACCATATAATTTTCCTTTTTTCTTTATTTGTGTGTTTTTAATGTTTTTTTTTTCTTTTTAATTATTTCTCCGTTCCCTGAAATGATACCCTACGTAAGTGGGTGTTGTAAAAGGGCCCTGGAATTTTCTATGCAGCCGTGACAGTGTTGCTTTTGGCTGAGGTATACGTTAAAAAAAAGACTTAGTAAAGATGTCATTGTGAGCCACCAAAATAAGATGGAATAAAAATACTGCAAATTATGAACCAGTTTCGGTTTATTTCGTTTCGAAGTAGTTGGCTATGAACATATCTGTATGCTGGGGTATTATCCCCGAAATTTGCCCAAAGGGCCACCATCGTATTGGAGACTTGGGGCCTAAAATGATTTTTTTTTTTCCTTTTTTTCTACTGCCCTCCACAGGGAACATTTTCTGAAGCTAACCCTCCCCCAACCACTTACTATTGAGCCTCTCCTCGAAAATAAATCCCGGGTTAAAAGAGAGAACTAGGTAATTTATCTGTTTGATCGACTGCAATAACTCCTCCTCCTCCCTCCTCTACCCTCACACCCCCACCCCCACCCCCTTAACTCCATCCTCCTCCTCCAAGGGTTGGCCATGTGTACATCTCAGTCAGTTATCAATGGTTTGTTTCAAAACGACTGCTATCAAGAGTGTATTCTAACTTAGAATAAGCGGATGGTACAAAATTTACTTAAATTTTATTCTTGGTGTACTTGGATGAGTCCCCCCCCCACGTCTGTCTTCAAAACCTTTATTCAATTGTACGTACACTCCTCGATTCCATATTCTCATTCATCTGGTTTTTCGAGAAGACATAGTGCGTACCCCCTTGGTGTGCCTGTCAGTCTCTTGAAATGCAACAGGGACTGTAAGAAGATAGAGGGACAACTATCTCGTTGTTATCGCTTTGGGAGAGTAGAATTCCCTGTAAAATCCCTCCCTGAGCTTAAGAAGAGATAGGAATCAGAAAGGGGAGAAATGGGAAGTTTCTCTTTCTTCTTGCTAAGAATCGATCGTATTACCTATTTTTCTGTTTCAATATCGATCGTCTTACTATCTGGCAATTTGGTAAGCTGTTTGGTTATATGTACTTTCGTGATCTTTTCCCATTGTGCTTTCCTGTTTTTTGTAGTTGATGAAGTAGTTCAAATGGGAATGGGACTTTAGCACCGTTCTAAGATCTGCCTTCACTTTTGCCTCTTTATTTTTTAACCTATGGGTACAGAAGGTAACTGGGGCCTGAATCAAATACAAATAAAATGTCTGTTGAAGGTGTTTTTATGGGGAACGGGGTCGAGTAACCATCTTTTGATTGTGTATAACCATCAAGTTTTTTTTATGACGTATGGTTTCCAGGAGGGTTTTAAGTTTCAACGTGACATTTTTTTTTAAATAATAGTTGCCAGAAGCTGCTAGGAAGACGATGATTTGCTTGAGATAGAATTGATAAATTGTTTTTGTGTCGGAAATCTATTTCTTAGAAACTTGTTTCCTACCTTGGCCGTTTATCTATCTTCTTGTCTGGTTTAATTTGTTTTATTTGGATATCTTTCAGAAAAATGAGACAATTATGGTATGCTACTGTCTCGTTTATTAACAGTTTCGGACGCACTTTCGTTATAGGGCTTACTACTCCACCCCGTTCCAAGTATATAGCAAAGGAGAGCATTGTTTTTCTTTTCTACTGCTAGTACACTAGTACTGCTAGTACGCTCTACGTAAACGATCTTCTGTCCTGAAAAAGTTGTTGCTTTGAATGGGAAAATGCTGCTCTTGGCTTTTTTAGATAGAAAAATGGTACTTATCCGTTATATAATAAACACTCGAGAAGTGGAGTTTGGTTTATACTAATTAAATAAAACAAAATGTGATGAAAATATAATAGTTTAGAAACAAATTTGGGCAGTATAATTGCACATTAGGGGGGGGGGGGGTAAACAATAGCATTTATTAAATACGTAACCAAACCTAACCAAAATACCAACTAAATACTAAATTCTTGGTCAACTTTCTTAAGACCATAGGCGGGCGTGCCTTGTTTGCCTCTCATTACAGGCAATCTAACGGTCTTATATACATTTTAAATTCTTGGTCAACATGCCTGAGACTCTAGGCAGACTTGCCGTTCCAAAAACTAACAAACAAGTATGTGTCCAATAAGAGAGTCATGCATACTCCCGCCATTTACCCGTGCCCCCGCCATTTAAACATTTGCCTCTCAATTTCTTGGACTATCTCTCTTGGCTTTTCTCTGTCTACAATTAGCCATGTCTTGATGCAACCTATGCAACCTACTGCAAAATACTAGATAACTTCAATTCAAAATGTAGCTACAACTTATTTTCCAACCCAGCCAAAGTTAATTCTGTGGTATGAAGAAATTGCTTGATAAGCTCCTTGGCTCACATTTGCATCATTCGCGATCGAAATTCTCGAGTGTTTATTATATAACCGATAAGTACCGGGAAATCTACCACAAAAGAGCAGTTTTGCCAAACAGGGTCGGAATACCAATGAGTGAAAATTCTAAGATAGCCAATTGATTGAATACTACTTAAAAGCTGCGCAAAATCCATCGTTCCCCAAATCTCTCTCCCTCCGAAATCTCCAATTTCTACGGCTTTTCCAATAATTTATCCTCCTATGCTCGCTTCAGGCAATACTACTGAACCTGCGCTTTTGTTTTCTGAAGTATCTATCTCCACCCTTTACCCCTCCAAATGCCACCGAACTTAGATGAACTTTTACAAACCCTAAGTTTCTTATATTTGTGTTGTTTTTTTAGTGTCATTAGTTTAGAGATACCCAAGAAATCAAAATAAAATTCATTTTTTTTTCAATGCTCCATATAAACATAATAATTCTTTCCTTCACAAATATAGAAGATCTGATAAAAATGAAATCAAGGCCGTATCCCGGGGGGGGGGTTACCCCGTTTGAACCCCCCCCCCCCGAAATTTTTGACCGAGTCGAAAATTAGTCTAAAAAGTACCTGTAAAGACAAAACCTTACCAGAAAACAGGATGTTAGACAAAGTCCACGGGAAAAATCGGGTAAAGCCCCCCCCCCCGAACAAAAATCCTGGACCCGCTCTTGAATGAAATGCAATAAGAGATTAAAAAAAATACTCAAAACAAGTCCCTTTGTAGGTGTCTAGAGTCAACAAAATCGTTAAATATTCTTAATATTTTAATCTTTAAATTTAAGGAAAGTAATTGAGCTAGTAAATGACGCTCAGAAAATGTCAGGAATTAATGATTTAGCTGATTCCAGGAATTTGTGTTTGTCCGGCTCTGCAACCATCTTAAAATGTAGAAAAAACTTTGTATGAAAAGCCGCTGTTGGAATCTGGGACAGCTGCTTGACATACGAAGACTGCAACATTTTTTGGTACTGGTGCATTATGCGGACATCGCTATATACTATATCAAAGAAACCAGTCACGAAACCCGTCAAACTGCTATTTCATTAGCAGACAACGGATAATTAGCTAGATAAATGGCAAAGCGTAGTTTCTCAATATTTAAACGATTGGTTTTTGGGTTTTAGGAGGGAGAAAGGTACCTAGGTTAGGTTAAGTTACGTATTTAATATATGCTATGCTTTACCCCCCCCCCCTAATCTGTAAATATATAGCCCAAATTTGTTTCTAATCTATTATATATTCATCCTACTTTATTTTACTTCATTAGCATTAACCAAACTTGACTTCTTCGTGGTGCCCGCATAATGTACCAGTACCCATTTTTTTCGTCTTTCGTTCTTTTTATAAACTACGCGTGTTTTTCCCCTTAGGCAAATTTAGTCATTTGGAAGAACTAGAATACTTGATTTTGAGGAATAGTGGATTTAAAACAGAAATATAAATTTACGTGATGCTTTTGCAGAAGATCTCTTGATCTTCTTGATCTCTTGAACTAAAAGAGTGAACCTTATGTTATACAAAAATCAAATATTTTATAAATAATTGAATTTTTCCATCTGCGTCACTTCAAAGATGCTGATAAAAGACCCCTCGAGATTCTTATCTATGTGACTTAAGTTGCACATATTTTCGCGGTAAAATTTGACAGAGGTAGCAAGAAAAACCTGTTATTTATGCCCTTTTCTAACAACAAATTCTGTTGACCTTTCTTTGTATCGTCCCCTTAGTTAGAAACAGATCTTTTGTCTGGTTTAAATATAAGTTCAAATAGGGATAAATCCTTTTAATAGGCACTGAAGAATTTCACAAAAAATGACTACATATTTCGGTCATGTGTGCAGTGACTGTCATCAGTAGTAATGCTACGTCTTTAGTATTACTACTCATGACGGTCACTGGATATGTGATCGAAATATCTAGTATTTTTCGTGAAATCTATCACTGTCTTTTAAAAGGATTTATCCCTGTTTGAACTTTTATTTATCGTCATGGAAGGCAGCGTGGTATTCGAAATTATCTTTGTCTGGTTTATTATGTATATTAAAAAAAAGAAACTAAAACGAATAAAACTTGACTTTAAAAAGTTTTTCTGATGTAGGCTAAGTAAAGAGTAAAGTTGAAACCAAAAATGGACAGAAAATATTGCTTCGTATCCTATGCAATATTTGCATGGAAAACTAGCTGAACTAAACTGATTCTTAATATTTCTCTATATTTATAGAATTTTGAAAACTAGCCGTTTACTGAAAACACAAAATTCACACCAAAAAAGGTTATTGGTTTATGAGCTGAAACTAACAGCGAGCTAATAAGTCATGATATAAACTCTAGAAATTTAATTATTTCTTCCCATAGTATGGATAAACCCAAGTGAAACACCACCTGGACACCTTTTCAGATTTGTCTACAAAATAATAATCTACAAGTCCGGCCAAATTAGAAAATTTTAAATCGTATTCATCCTGAAATACTTCATCTTTCTACTGTAAAAGAAACCCTTAAGCGCTTTTTGTTTCAACTATATAAAAGTCATATTTTATATCCCGCTAATGCGCTAGGTTTTCGAAATTTCTTTGTGGTATTAGGTTATAGCGGAAATCGCTCTGTGCTCTAGCTGATTCACAGATTGCAAATAGAGAATGTGCACACAGTTCATAGAAGAAGTATAAAATAGTTTCGGTACTGGTGCGTTATATGGGCCTTTACAAGGAAACCAGTCACGGCTCATTAGCATTAATTCTGTTCGATTGGCAACCCTGCCTCCTTAAATAGCCTCCTAGAAAGTTGCAGAAGAAAATATTCGACTGTAAAGTTCGCGACATTGCCGTATCGAAATGGTAGTGGTAAAAACTTAAAAATAGCGGAAACTAACAAAGGCTTATTCATAACATTTCGTGGAAATATTTTAATCGGGTGGAAAATTCGAAAGTTCAATTTTATAAGAATTTTAACCGAATTTTCCTGGTTGGAAATTTAAATTCCCTGAAATAAGGACTGTTACAGTCAAGGCTGTTTCCAGGGGGGTTTCCTTAGGATAATTTGAATACAAGAATTAGTAAAATCGATGCTAATCATTAATACCTGATATAAATAAAAAAAAAACTTAATTCGATTTGGCATCTGAGAGGCTCCATTGTTATTTTGTATTTGTCATCAGTGGACTCGTAGAAAAAAAAAAACTTCTTCTCATGTTGATTGTGTAGTTGTAAGTGACCTTCGATATAACCCAGATTTGAAGATAACCAAATCTAGCAAGTTTGCTGAATTAGGAAATAACCAGTTGAGTCACATCTTTGCGAGATTTAACTATTCTAATTTCATACATGTGGTCATCCAAAACCTGAGCACATTCACTACAAGAACAGTATTTTGCGTACATGCAGTTTGAAGTCAATAGGTATCATGGAAAGTGATGACATGATGCATTTTAAGGATGCGTTCTAGGTTCGACACGAAGTTAATAATAATAAAATCTTTATGTGTGAATTAGCAGCAGGACCGAAATACATTTTTTGTGAATACAGTTGACTAACATCGCTAGCATATTGACTTCTGCACAGTAATCATCAAATTGGAAAAAATGGAGACAAAGGAGACAAGTCTATCTTAATGAGTATTAAGGCATCAGCACTCAGAATTTCATGTTTTACTCGTCGCTCATTAAAATTAGTTTTATTCTAATAATAATTAGGGCATTAATTAATAAACCGTTCCAGGTTCGCAGTTAATTCGCTTTAAATTTGAAGTAATAGGAATTAATTTACAATTTCCATTGGTGTCACGTTGCAAGTTGTAAGCACAGTTTGTATAATTAGTATATTCTGTGTATTCTGTCTACTGTGGTTGTAAGTCGTAGTAAATTTACGTTATGTAGAGAAGTTACTGAAAGTTGACATCCGGTACGAGCAGTTGTAGAGTATTTAATGGGCATAATCTTCAAAAGTTTCGGCTGTATCCATCTCTCTTTCACTCTGATAATATTTCCAATATGTTTCAATCTTATAGTAATACCGTTGCTGATAATGATGTAGAGTTACTTCACTAATCATGCCCTTTAAACGTCTTTAGTAAAAATTACTACAAAAGTAAATTCAAAGTTATTTTTCTGACAAAAACGTAAGTTGAAACGAAAAAGTTAGTTTTTAGTAACTTCTTGCCAAACCGGGAATGCCCCCATAGTGTTTTCATTGACAACGCATCGAAATGGAGACATCCAGCGTTTTCTCAGACATCTTCAATTGATACAAAATGCTGAAAAGCATCCATATACATATATAAAAAATCATAGTAATTGTATTGAGAAGTTATTAAACCATTTACATTTCCGGTGCCATAACAGAAAACCTACTGTTAAACAAATCAACACTGACAAACACATATATTCAAATATATAACAAAAGATTGCCAAATTTAACAAGTTAAGGGGCATCATGAAAGGGGGTTAATTGGTTTACTTGAACAATAAAATTACAACGAACGACCGTATTATTTGGTGATGTTAAACTTAACACAGATAGAAGTAGATCTCCATTACTGTTTTAGACCCCCTCCCTTAAGATTTGAATGTTGTGGACGCCTAAACAAAATATGCATATACCTTTGTCACTTGATATACAAAATGGACAAGAGTACTCCACTTCTGTGCCCGATATTTGTCCTTCTCCAAAAACTTTTTGTCAAAAATAGTTGACGATTTTCCCCCGCCTGGAGCCACCCCGCGTGAGCTTAATTGGTAGATTCAATTTAATACAATGGCCCTCCCTATGTCTTTCGCTTTTTTACATTGATAGAACTACGTTCTACTTCAGTGAGTAAAAAAGCAAATTATGGGGGGGGGGGGGGGTCACAATATTTTTTTTCCTGAAGGTTCGAAGCATAAAAAGAAAAAAAAACTTTTCTGAAGTCTTACTTTTCTAATTTTTTCCTTTAGTGAAGGGGATTCATCAACTCAATCTATTGGACCCTCCTTACCCTTCTCCATTTTTGCAAATATGGCTATACTGGATCTTACACAACAAAAGAACCACTTTGCATTTTTGCTTGTTATGCTAAAATCCTTTTATTTGATAGTTTTTGACAATTTGAAAAAAATGCAAACAAAATCACGGTTATATTTGCTATCTTGGGTCCTCATTTTAGTAAATCAGATTGATAATTTAACCCTGTCCCAAGAAGAATTGAATTTTCCATTTTCTAATAAACCAACAGAAAAATGAAAGATATTCTTACCCCAGCAATTAATCCTTAAAATAGTCCCAAGACCTTTGCCTTATTGAAAAGAATCCAAATACTAAATTTTAGTAAATTTAAAATGCTTAAATTTAGAAAATACTTAATGTCAACCCTGTTCAAAAAGGAATTGAATTATTCATTATCTAATAAAGGAAAAGAAAAGTGAAAGATATCCTTGTCCCAGGAATTAATTCTTAAAACAGGCTTAATACCTTGGCCTTACTGAAAAGAACAAAAAAAACTAAATTTCAGTAAAATTAGAATACTAAATTTCAACCCTATCTAAGAAAAATTGAATTATTCATTATCTAATAAAGGAGAAGAAATGTGAAAGATATTCTTGACCCAGCAATTAATTCTTAAAACGGTCATAAGACCTTTGCCTTATTGAAAAGAATCCAAATACTAAATTTCAGTGCAAAAACACCCTCAAATTCAAACCTGCTTCGGAAATGTAACTTTGTTCCCACGTTCGAGACAATAAATTACCCAAAAGCTACCCTCTTGTGTGTGCAGAAATTTATGGGGAAGTCACTTGCATATGAAAGAGCAGTACTAAACGTTTCGTGAGGGTAGCGATGCACCTGGCTGAAGACAGGGAAACAAGATGTTTCAAAATGTAATTTTCTTCTCTTCACTTTGAAATTTTGGCTATTCTAAGAAGAAGAGAGGGTACTTGGGCATTATATGGGCCTTTCTAAAAAGTCAAGTTTGGTTAATGCTTATGAAGTAAAATAAAATAGGATGAATATATAATAGTTTATAAACAAATTTGGGCTATATATTTGCACATTACGGGGGGGGTGGGAGTAAAGCATAGCATATTTTAAGTACGTAACCTAACCTAGGTACCTTTTACCTCCTTAAACCCCAAAAAACAATCGTTTAAATATTGTATACGCAATGAAAACCACGCTATCATTGTATTGCTCTATAGCGGCTAACCCGTCAAAGACGGGTTTTTCGTGACTGGTTTCCTTTTAAAGGTCCATATAGTGCCCAAGTACCGAAGAGAGGTTAGTGGTCAGGTTCTATTCCTACATCCTTCTTATTAATCCTTTCTACAAATTATGTCTATCACGGGAAGGATTTGCAGATGCACAGCCATCCTAAGCGTAGAAAATGTTTCTCAAGAAATTTGTAAAGAAAAATAAATCAACAGATGATTTTAAAAAGGTAGAAATTGTGATATTTTAGTGGCCCAGACCCTCGGTTCTTGTGTTCTAAAAAAAAAAAAAAAAAAAAAAATATTCAGAGTTATTAGGTATTGTTTTGTATTTTAGCTTAGTAAATATTTTGGATTTTGAGCTGGGGTAAGACATTGTTTGCCTATTGGCGAATTTTTAAGCACCCTATCCCATTTCACATGTGTACAAATTAGTCTGGGATTGGCTATCCAAGGTCGAAGCAATAAAAAGGACGACGGTACTAAGAATTATAAATTTACCAGAAAGAATTGCTTCGAATCTTCCCAATCGATTTTAATTACCGTTTTTTCTATTAAGACCTAAAAAATATCTTAGTAGGATAATGGTTGAATACAAATTGCAACTAAAAATACGCGTGTTTCAAAGCTGGTAAAGCCATATACAGAATTGAGCCGTTGAAACATAATAAATAGACTGATACAAATAAATAAAAATTTCTTATTTTCGAGCCTCTAAACTTTTTAAACTATAATCGCCTATTGCCACGATATATGCAGATGTCGATTGAAGTATCCCCAGTGGCAAAAAAAGAGCCAGAAATTAAACATGAAGATATGATAAATTCATGGTTTAAATAACTGAAAATCCAAAAGGATTGCTTAAAATTCAAGTTACTATTTTTAGAGTTCGAAGTAGGAGGTTGTTGCCGGGATTCTTGAGGAATAATTCGGGGAAGGGTCCAAACTCTTAATGTTGCAATTTAATTTAGATAATATTATTTTGTTTTCAACATTTCTTGGATTTGACTCGAGGTACCTGGTCTTCTTCAACGAAGTAGCAAACCCCTATTAGGATTGTTCTTTTACAAGAAGAGCTTTTTATGGATAATAAAAAAAAAAGTCTAGACGATTTTATTGATTTACAATGGGAATCAATGAAAATTAAGTACAATTTAGACCTATATGGTTCATTACTCCGCGATAGGCCTACGGGTTGGACTGCTAAAGAAAAAAGCGATTGTCCATTGTATATATGTCACAGCCTTGTAAATACAGCTTCGCTTGTCAATTTTTGTGAATTATTTGGTTATCATTCCGCAGTGAAACAACAATTCACTTAAAAAATCAGGCCTAATTTCCTGCGTTTTCCATAAAAATTCTATGTATGTTTTCAGAGCTAAAAGTATTAAATATTCTCCTTTTTGATGAATTGTTCAAAAAATTTCTTGGGGTTGGACCCTTGAAATCGGCCTCATACGCAATTCTGTATCATGATTCTCATTATTGTTCTCGACTTTTGCCATAATTTTCTTGTAAATAATATGCTTTTGTTTTGGTGAATAAGTGCCCCTTCTCCAGACTTCTGGCTGCGTACCGGCTTCGACCCTTTTTCGGTGAACTCATCTTCCTATTTTATGTCCTTAAACGTAGGAATGTGAAACCCAAAATATAGCAAATATGCCAATTTCCCTGCAAACTCATTGCCCAATATTGACAATGTTCCAATCATAACTTTTTATGGACCTTGTTTTTTACTTCTGTCTTTTTAAACTTGTTTTCCTCAACCCACCGACTTCGTTCTAACATAATTTTTTTAAATTTGTGGACCATTTTTCGACCACCTCTGAATGTTCAATTACTTCCAAATTTTATGAGTATATGCACTTCTGTTGACAGTGGAGTACATCTGTATTCCACTGTAGAACACTGTAGAACAAACACTATTATACTAAAATTGATGGCGCAGCAGTAAGACCACTTGCCGTGGCCGTGATAACTTAGGCTCTCGAATCTTCGGTAACACAATTTTGGGTACTGTTTCGCTTAATGGTAAACACTAAAGAATTCAAGTTTGGTTAATGCTAATAAAAAAATATAATATAGGATGCATATATAATATTTTATAAACAATTTTGGGATATATATTTGCACATTAGGGGGGTGGGAGGGGGTAAAGTATAGCGTAAATTGAATACGTAACCTAATTTAACCTAGGTACCTCCCCCCCCTAAACCCCAAAAACAACAGCTTAAATATTGTAAATTCAATGAGAAACCACGCTCTTCGATCAATTTAGATAACAATCGGTTACACAATTTTGTCTTAGAGAAGACTGAAGACTTTTTAGTCTTACAGAACACTAAAAAGTCGGATTTAATAATAATAAAACAAAAAATAAAATTAAATCATTTTCAAAATGGACTAAAAAGTAGAATTTTTTTCCCAGAATCTAAGAACATAAGTGAAAACGTGGGGCGCAAAATATATTGGGCTTTACATAACTTGATCTTTATAACTCGTTTCCTCAACTCACGGCCTTCTTCCATTTCTAACTTAGCGCTCCTTGTTTTCACTTATACTATTAGATTCTCCAGTGAAACATTATTTTGTACTTCATAGCCCATTTTGAAAATGATATATATATATATATATATATATATATATATATATATATATATATATATATATATATATATATATATATATATATATATATATATGGATTCGGATAACATTTTTTGGTATAACGATCACCTAATTAGAAAAGAGATGTTGATGTTTCTATGCCTCCAATAACAATCTAGTTGAGGCTTTTAGAAATCAGTGATCTAAATTTTTGTGCAATTTGTCGTGTCCTGGTGGAGTAATTCGGACCTACCCTGAGTCTTACTAGGTTTCCTATTTTTTTATGAATATTACCTACTATTTTTCTATGAGCACTATTCAGAAACTAAGAAAACTAGTCAGAAAACTAGTTAGAGGTTAGCATTATATAATTTATTTCATTATAAACACAAGCTAATTTTGCTTTTCCTATATTTAGGTTTGAGTACTTCTCGTCTCAGCCCTGGGACTCAAAGGCCGACTCATACCACGACGTCTCCCACTTTCCGACGATCAAGCGCTTTTTCTCACAGTTCTGAAGAACGAACTAGTCGAAAGGTAACCAGTAACAATCTTTGTCCTTAAGCGTTTATGAAACAGCGTTAAAAAAAATCAGAGATGTTATTTCAGTTTTTCTGGGGCAAGTGACTAAGAGTCGACCCTTTTTTTCGGGAGATGGAGCTACATAAAGGAAATAATCATTTGTATACATCATTTCAAAGAATCGGCCACAATCTTTAGTTTTAATAGTACCGTTTGTATAACAACAGGACTTAAAAGTCCGAGATACTATATGAGCTTTTGTGGGGCGGGGAGGGGGTATTCTAAGAGTCCAAAGTTTTTGTGGGGCAATGCAACTGCAGGAAAGAAGTAACAATTGCTACACCATTTTTGAAGTACCTTGTTCTCTTTTGACATGTATTCCGCCGATTGATTGATTGACATGAGGACAAGAGAGCGAGCTATTTAAGTGAATGTCAACCAATGCCGGTACAATTCCCTTCTCAATATTGATATTTACAGAATTATTCAGGTTGAATGTTTGAGCTTGGGCCATGTCTTTTTAACCGCTCAGGGTTATACAAACTATTGTACCGTACAAGCACCAACAGTTGAATTACACGAAAAATATATGAAGATATCCTCCCTCTCCCTGGGAATGTATCCCCACCTTCCCTGAGTCCTGAGGTGATATCCTGAAATTTTTCTAGAGATTTCAGTATTTTTAAGCTTGACTATAAAAACAAGAAAAAAAAAAATTAGTAGGCCTTTAGAGTAAAAGTAATCTAGGAACTCCCTTCAAGTACAAAGTTATTTTTAAGTTAAAACAAATATTTTTTAGAGATATGATTTGTTGAAAAATCAAAAAGCGTGATTAGATATTACAAAATCATATAGAAGTGACTTTTGCCCACATTTTGTGGTTTTTATGTTTATGCGGACAACGGACGAGTCTTTGTAAATTGGCTTCATTCGTGTCTCTGACTTTTTCCCAGGAAGTGAACTATAGACGATTTCCTGCATCTCATAATCAAGCTAAATTTCCTGTAGCCAAAAGCTCTTTTAATGTTAGTATAATTATTCAAAAGCAACTAATATTTGGTGTCTCGTAATTAGTCAAATTTTGTGGTGAAGTTATCTTAGGGGAAATTATCTCCTAGACTCTGGGCATTGTACATATACTATAGCCAACTTCCGTTAAGCTATAGTTTTTAACTATGCCGTGCTCAGACGCAATAACAATACAACTGTACAGGTATGGAACTTGAGGGGAGGCGTATCAAAATTTTAATGGGGCGCCAATTGGGGGGAACGTGTACCTCTAGATTTTGAAAATACCTTTTTTAGTATTTTTATTAAAAAATCGAAAAAATAAAATACTCCGTCCTTTGGATTTGAAAGTACCTTTTGTTATATCTTTATTGCCCCCCCCCCCTATGTTTCCTGTGTATGTCTAAATCGTCAAAAAAGTCATATCATATTAACATCAACTAATTGCGGGTATGTATCAAGCCATGGCTAATTGTAGAAAAAGCCAAGACAGATAGTGCGACTGAGTGAATGAGAGGCAAATCTGGGATAAGCCCTTTGTCGGTTTGTATAAAAATTATGTCATTTCATTTGTTGATAGATAAGTCTATCTATTATCCATCCATATGTCATTCCTAGGGCAGAACTAAGGTAAATAGTCATAGAATTAATGGATGAAAGATTCGATTGATTTTGGGTTGACGCATGATGGACAATACCCACTTGTCTTACATGCAAAATCTGGGACTGGATTTGCTTGGACTCGGAGGCAGCGAACAAGTGAAATCTAAGCCTAATAAGGCTTGGCTGCTTGTAGTCTAAAGGTGGAATACCGTGTCATAGGATTGACACATGACCAAGTAAGTCCACTGGACTCGCAGGCGAACAGTGAAACCTATAGCTTTCCAATTGTTTGGTTAAATGGCACCGGTAAACAACGGGAGTTAGTATGACTCTCTTATTGGACAAATACTTGAGTGTTAGCTTTTGGAAAGCGTTAGCTTTGTGTTAGCTTTAGGCT
Source organism: Artemia sp. Qi Xiang Cuo (assembly GCF_049724085.1). NCBI lineage: Eukaryota > Metazoa > Arthropoda > Branchiopoda > Anostraca > Artemiidae > Artemia > Artemia sp. Qi Xiang Cuo. The sequence continues at coordinate 26,371,815 of NC_142797.1, read as the reverse complement.
CGATAATACAGCAAATAACACTATAGATATGCAAAGGCCCTAACCTTGAGGTGAAGGGATATCGGAAATTTGACGGCTGGTAAAATCTCTTTCGAAGGTTCTACCCGAAACACCCCCTCAGCAAAATTCAGAAAATGTTTACCTAAAAACGCCCTTTTTGCAAATTTTAGACCCACCCAGGAAAAAGTCATCGTCACTTTTAAACTCGAATATTTAATCATTTACCAATTTTTGCTGTCTTTATATATGTACTCATTAGGAGGCATATGCAAGGGACATTCATCGCAGATTCTTTCTGGTCTGACCCTACTCAAAACCTTGTCCGTGGCTTTTCTGCCTTTATTTACTCAATAGTAATGGTAAACAGATATTTAATTATTATTGTTAAATGAGAAATTGAAAGGATGTTTTTTTTTCTCCTCGAAAATAACATTATTTTATTCACTCTCCATTTGTCCTTTAAATTTCTATTGTTTTGCTAAAAGTAAGTCATGACCTAAGGCCGTATCCAGAGGGTTTCTGTGTTCGACCCCCCCCCCCCTCCCCGATATGTTTGTCCGAAGCGTAAAACCGTAAGAAAAAATTATATAAACAAATTCTTAATGTGTTTTTAAAGTTTTTTAACCCCCCGCCTCCCGTCCCCGAACAAAAATCCAGGATATGCCCTCGTCGTGACCGAATTAGATTTTATGACGTAGCGCAAATGCGTCATTAGTCTCAAATGGTGTGTTATTTCTAACACGTTTCGTTGGTCCCCATATTTTTGGTAACTTCTTTCCATGTGACGAGAGCTTTCTTAATTTTACCGATGAACTTTTTTTTTGAGTTGTAAACTATGTAGCCCATGACTAATGAAAGAATGTTTCATCTGTTCCGAAAAAGGCTTTTTTGTTTGGCAGCTATTGTATTTTTTTATGTATTGGACCTAAGGGTAGAAGACTTAATTTAAGTTCTCTATTTAAAATTTAACTTGTCAAAAAAGTTTTCCCGAGAATCAATTTTATTATCAGAACTATGTGAAAACTAGATTTACTCAACTACCCTTTTCGTTGCGTAGCTTGGATGGGTATGGTGACGCTTGCCCTTAGTGCGTGTATTAAGGGTTACCGAAAATTTAAAACAAGAAATGAACCCACAAAATGAATTAAATAATTCTAATATACAACTCTACTTCGAGTATGAAGGACAGTTCGAATATATTATTCGAAGTAATCTAATAAATTAGATTATTGTCTAATTTAGTATTAGGAGTTTATAATATCCTGAAGAAGGCACTCCGCTACCCGGTGTATATCTTGGAATGACGCGTATTCAGCCATATGAGGCACACTACGCCACACTTATGATTGTTTCTGCCATGTAGTGAGTCCTCATGCCACGGGTGATGCACTTCCATCACGCTTGGTAAGCCCCGCTTAGTGTACATGAGAAACTCAATACGGGCAGCTTTGGACCAGTGATGCCATTTAAAATGAAAAATTCCCCCCCCCCCTAGATATTGAAAAACAAATTTTGATCCCTCCCCTAAGTTTTCGTGAATTGCGCCACTGCTTTAGACCTCTTTATAAGGGCTGGATAAGTCTATTGTGCCACCAAGCAAAGGACTGAAACTCTTGGCAATTGAATCAAACAATTTGTGGTAACGAGCGATGGAGCGATGCGGCTCAATAGTAGCCTAACCGAAACCGTAAGAAACAGTCTTGATGCAATAGATACATCAAAAGAATTGAATTTTGATGCTTATACAAAATATAAAAAATTCATGAAGTTTAATGTTACCCGTAAAAAGTTACGAGCATGAGAAAATTTGCCTAATTTTTGAAAAGGGTGTAAACCCCTAAGAAATCAAGTGATGTTAATGAAAATCACATCATGAAATTCAGAATATCAGAGAACCATACTATAGAGGTTTTAAGCTCCTATATGCCAAAAAGTGGAATTTTGAATTTTTTGCCAGAAGCAAGATCAGTGATGTGTGTTTTTTTTTTATTATTTTTTTTTCCAGGGATGATCGTATCAAACCAGTGACCCTAGAAGATCGAGAGAGGGCTCATTTGATCGGAAACCAAAAGTTCTAGTGCCCCTTTTACGTGACCAAAAATATTGGAGGGCAGCTACCTTCCTTTCACCCCCTTTTTTTACCCAAAATTGTCCGTTCAAAATTTTGAGATAGCCATTTTCTTCAGCATAGTCGAAAGATCTAAAAACTATGTCTTTTAGGATGACTTGACCCCCCCCCCCCACAATCTTCGGGGAAGGGCTGCAAGCTATGAACTTTGCCCATTGTTTACATATAGTATTGGTTATTGGGAAGTATAAAGATATTTTGGTGGGGAGGGACTTTATGGTGGGGTGGGGGTGGGAGGATCTTTGCATGGAGGAGTTTTCGCGAGGGAAGGGAATTTTCCATGGGAGGGAAACTCGTTTCTTCGTTACTTTGGAAACAAATTTTGGCTATATGTTTGGGCACATTAGGGGGGGGGGGGGGTAAAGGTACAATTATTCTGCATGTTATGAAGTAAGAATTGTTTTCTGACTTCAAACTGTCCAAATACTTTAACCCCCCCCCCTTATGTGCAAATGTATAGCCCAAATTATATATTTCCCATCTATTGCGTCACTTCTCTTTGTCTTGTCTCTTGCTAACCTGAAGGAAACTAACGGAGAAACCGGCTTGTTCTCGAGTTTTACACAGCGTAAACTTGAGTGAGTGGCGTATAATACACAAGTATCAAAATTAATCCCCGCCCCCCTACTAAAAAAAACTCGAATAAAATTCTCAAATTTGAAAAGCCTTATTTTCCACGGGGGGGGGGGGAATCCTGTCACCCTATGTCGCATAGGGCATCGATAGATAATTCGTGGGAAGCTTTTTATCCAAAGGGTCTCCCTGCTTATTGGCCCTCACGCAGCAGGGATCGAACCTGAACACTGTATGGCCAAGTAGAGATAAATCCGCCGCACCATCAGAGGTTGCCACATCTACATTACAGGCTAATTATAAAGCAACGTTCCATACCAATTCTAACGCGAATGGCTCGTTTGTCAATAATACAATATATTAGCAAAAGCTAACTCTGTTATCTCGATCATGGGTATAGAATCTAAGCTTGAATACGCGACGGGCTTAAGCTTGAAATTTTGTAAATATTCATGATAGGCGTAGAAATGATATTTTTGTAGGTACATTATTGTCTCTAAATACTGGTTTTTCAAGTTTCGGTTACTATTGGTGAGCCGCTTTTTATTTACGTTTATTAACACGAACGCTTTGATTTAAAAGAAAACTTAGATATATTCATCTAAAAAATGATTTGGTTTCTAATTTACCAAAAAAAAGTCTAATTAAAAAAAAGCGCTTTGTTCAAAAAAAGTGAATTGGAAAAGGAAACTCTTAATATTCATAATAAAAACCTAGTAAGGCTGGTTTATGTTATTTTAGTTTTTATATAAGTTTTTTGCTATTTCTTTTTATTTTTGAAAGACTTACAGCCATCCCATAATAAATCGTACAATAAAATGTATTGCCTAAATTTTAAGACGGTAGCAGAATACAAATTCGTTCCTGTTCAAAACAGACCTCAAATTGGTTGTACAAGATTCCTTTTTTTTCTTTGTTAAAGCCGGTGCCAGGGGATATTGTAAAATTTAAATAGGCCTACATGCCTCATCTTGAGGGGACGAACGGTTCAGTTTCTTTTTGGGTTTGATTCTAGTCTAATTGTGCTGTGCTACTCATAGTCGGTCCCTTTAATCGGACTGTGATATCTGTGATAAGGAATAATGTGTAGGGATTCCTTGGTATGATAATAAAAAAAATTAATTAAGTAAATTTCTTTTTTTTTACGTATTTTTTTTTACATTAATGGTGTAGCCTGCTGGAAATGCCAAACTAATAAATTAATTTATTGAAAACCCATCTAACAACACTAAAAAAAATCAAAATGCAGAAAAAAAACGCAAAATAACTTCTGAAAATAGCTTACACCAAAATTCACACGTTTACTAGAAGATACAGTTAATATTGTTCAAACGTTAAAGAGAGATGTAAGCCTGTGTCTTTGGTATTGCAAGAAGGATGTAAATATCGGGATTTGGCGTTTTCGGAATTTTCTGGTGAGGAGTTCCCTGGGGGGAAAGCGCCTAGACCCGTAAATTTCGGGGTTTTATTTATTAAATGGTGTTCTAAATTAGGGATGGATAAAGCACATGAACTTTTAAAAACAAAAGATGGTAACTTCACTAACTCTATTAAAATATAACTTAACTGGTTGTTTATGCTCGCTGAGGATGTCGCTGAGACCTCAACAATACCCCAAGATTCCCTTGCGAAAAATTCGGAGGGTGTAGAAAACTCCAAACCACTTTTTGAGAGTGAAGTTTGATATATATATATATATATATATATATATATATATATATATATATATATATATATATATATATATATATATATATATATATATATATATATATATATATATATATATATATATATATATATATATATATATATATATATATATATATATATATATATATATATATATATATATATATATATATATATATATATATATATATATATATATATATATATATATATATATATATATATATATATATATATATATATATATATATATATATATATATATATATATATATATATATATATATATATATATATATATATATATATATATATATATATATATATATATATATATATATATATATATATATATACTTTTCCAAGATCCCAAGGTTAGGGCTAAATTCCAAGATCTCGGAGAAAATTTAAGGGAAGTATAGTATGATCTGTACCACCAATGTATGCTCTTTTCATTATTTGTTTTACTGTTTATTTTATGCAGTTACCCGGTTTTGCAAATAAATCTTACCTCAGAGTGTACAAGGGAGCATACTTTCAAACGTATATTTTTGAGGTGCTTTGCCGAAAAGGTAGTAATTATTTCAAATTCTATCGTTCTCAAACAGCGTGTTCAGTATTCGGGGTCGTTCGGTTTAATACCTCTACCTGGGGTTAAAACGTCTAAACCCTGTATTTTGCCTGAAACCTTTTAGAGAAGGAAAAAATAAGCTAGTCTTTAAATAAGGGTTAGCTTTATTATTGTTAATTTATATTTTTAAATTAAGATCCTCCCGTGTAATTTAGTAGTCATGGTTGCAGCAATAGCTGTAACCTAGTAAAGAGTGAACCACAGCCCATATCAACCGAAGACTAAAAAGACACGTTTTTAAGTAAATTCTCAAATGTAGAAGAATTGCCATTTGACATTGATCCATGAATGCTATTACTATCAAACAGTCCGGGTAACGAACTATAAATAAGGAACAACTCGGTCCAATAGTAACCGAAACTTTAAAAACATAATTTTGATAACAATTGATACATCAAAAGAATTGGCTTGCATGCTTATTCAAAATATATAAAATTCATTACATTTTATGTTACCCATCAAAAGCAATGAGCCTGATAAAACTAGCCTGATTTTTGAAAAAAAATGGGGGGGGGGGGCAATCCCCAAACATTAAAGTCATCTAAACGAAAATCACACTATCAAATTCAGCATACCGGAACCCTACTGTAGAGGTTTAGAGCTCCTATCTACAAAAATGTGGAATTTTGCATTTTTTTTGCCATAAGAAACATCATCGATGCGTGTTTATTTGTGAGGCTTTTTTCACCAGGGGTGATCATATCGAAGCAATGGTCTTAGAAAACTAAGAGAGGGCTCATTCGAACGGAAATAAAAAGTTCTAATGCACTTTCTAAATGACTAGTAAGATTGAAAGGTATCTAGCACCCGTCCCACGCCCTTTTTTTCTTAAAGAAATCCGATAAAATTTTGAGATAGCCATTCGATTTGATTATTCAACGATTCAATTAGTGTCCAATAACTATGCCTTTTAGGATGACAAGATCCCACATAAACCCCGAGGAAAGGGCTGTAATTAGTTTACTAATAAAAAGAAATATACCTTGAGTATAAACAAATTTTTTTTAAAGAAAATCATAGGATACGGCAGTTAAGCTAATTCTATTTCAGAGATTATGTTATCATCTTGCATTGCTTTAAATAAAAGAAGGATAAAGTGTCTTTTGTACATCCGATCCCCCTTAAATATTTTGCCTCTATGAAGATTGAACCTAGAATAGAACGGTCCTAGAAGACTGAGAGAGGGCTCATTTGAACGGAAATAAAAAGTTCTAGTGGCCTTTTAAGTGATCGAAAAAATTGGATGGCAGCTAGCACCCCTCCCACGCCCTTTTTTCCATCCGATCAAAATTTTGAGATACACTCGATTCAACATGATTGGCGTCCAATAACCAGGGGCGTTTTTTGCTATGGGCCAGGGGGCGGGGGGGGGCCAAATTCCCCTCTCAGACCTCGGTTTGCCTTTCCCCCAAATCTGAGTTTGCCCCCCCCCCTCCCAGCTAAAATTTAGTTTATTCAAAAATCTTGTCAAAACTAACATAAGCTTGCATAATTCGAGCATCAACAGAGACAGATCAGTTTTCTTTAGTGTATATTCACCTTTATAGTACTATAAAGTACCTTTATAGCACTTTTATAGTGGTATGTAGTACTATAATGGTACCAAATGACTAATTTTTAAGTTTTTATTGTCATTTCACTTGATTTTGGAAAATTGGCTCCATCCCTGCCCCTCCCCCCCACCCAGGCGAAACTACGCCACTGCCACCAACTATGCCTTTTGGGATGACAAGATCCCATATGAATCCTGAGGAAGGGCTGTAATTCACGTTATTTACCGAAAATATTTTTTTCTGGTATTTTAACTTTAGTTAACTAAAAAAAAGCCTTGAGTATATCCAGTTAAGCTAATTCCATTTCAGAGATTCCGTTGCCATCTTCCATTGCTATAAATAAAAGAAGGATAAAGTGGCTTTTATGCACCCGACACCTTTTAAATGCTTTGTCTCTAAGGATATTTGTCGTCCTTGTATTTACTTAGTTAATGGCGTCAATTTGGGGGCGAAGAAGGCCGGACATTACCACTCCAAAGATTTGTTTGCACCCTCCCTAGAATTTTAAAAATACCCCTTTTCAATATTTTCATTGAATGTTTTTTTGTCTGGTATTTTAATTGAAAAAATTGAAAAAAAGTTACCCACCCCTTGATTTTGATTTTTTTTTTTTTACCTCCTTCGCTAAATTTTCGCGGATTGACGCCATTTATCGAAAAACTTACTTCTTTGAAGTATTTGACATGTGCCGTTCTAACTCTCCTGAGGCTCGAATCCGCTGTTTCTACCACTCATTGTTTGTATAATTTACAATATTTGGATTCTTTGTACATTTATTTAACATATTTAACAAAAATTAAAAAACAAATATTTCATTGCAACTAATTCATTTCATAGTTTTGCTCTGAAAATATGACGTATTCGGAACCGAATAAGACGTTTTTTTTTCAAAAACGAATATTTTGATTTACGTTTTTGGCAGCCCAAGTTCAGAGCAACGTCACTGTTGACTGGAATGTAGTAAAATAATGTCAATACGTAATTGGTTCTTCTCATCATAGGCAAATCAAAAACTCCTGATAAATTATGTAATGCGTTCTAAAACCTTTGAATCCAGAATGCAAGTCAGGATAAGATGAGATATATTTTTCAACCCAAAAAATGACAAAAACATTCAAATACAATCTCAAAACCAAATGAGAGCAACACACCAGTAGAGGTCTAGGTTGGAAAATAAGTGGCGCTATACACCTTTGCTAGGGAGTCCGAAGTCCCTGAGCCCTGAGGTCAAGGTCACGGAGGAAAACCCAGAAATGTTTTTGTCAACAGAGACCTTGGGAAAAACCCTAGTTACACAACATGTTTTTGTGAAGAATTTTGGGAAAACCTAATTAGTTTCTCAACAAGGGAAAACCTAGTTACTTAACTGATTTGTCAACAGGATTTGGGGAAAAATCCCGTAGCCTTGGAAAATACTCTATATAAAGTGGGAAAGAGTTAGTTAGTGTCACAGTTCCGAATTGGATTTTGTTCGATAGTTTTATTGTGAATATTATTTTGTTTTCTTTGGAATATTACAAAAATGAGTAATTTCACTGTATTGAACATTAAGAGACAGGAGGAAGAGAATAGTGATGAAGTGAAGAAAAGAGCTGCAAATGTTGCAGTAGAAATAGCACCAGGGAGCAGATTAACTTTCGAGTGGGATTCAGTAGATATGTAATATCTCAGTCGATTCAAGATGGATGAACAGTTATGTTTTGTGGCCAAAGTGAATATAATGAATATATGTACCTTACAAGCAGGTTTGAATGCAATTGTTCAGCATATAGAGAAAAATGGACTGAGTTATTTATTGAAAAAGCCATAATATTGCTTTATATATATAAATTTGTTGAAAAAAATATATTGATGATCATTTTCTTTTTTTTTGTAGTTAAAAATTTTTTAGAGTTGTTTACTCTTTTCCAGAAGAACCAATAGGTGATGAAAGAGTATTTGAAACAGACTATTTTCTTTCTTCAATATTTGTTAGTTAGTATGTATTCAGTGGTGTAAACATCAACAGTAAAAAAAAATGAATGTATTTGAGAAAGAAACTATCATGCAGAACCTTGTCACTTTGGAAAAATGTTTAAATCTAAATGACCGGTTTAAGAAATTGTCGGTGCAGAGAAGAATCTTCAGTCAAAGAATGGTTGATGACATCATGAAACGGGACTCTCCAACCTTCGATTATTGTATGAAGCTTTTACATCGTGGTCCCAATGCATTCACTCAATTTATTGACATATTAATTTAAACAAAACAAAATAGTATTGTAGATTTGCTTTTGAACATTACATGGATTTCCAAAAAAAAAACAATAGGAACAGTTTGTATGAAAAATGTAAAACCTCACATTCCAATGAAGCGAATAGAACGGGAAATAAATCCCGCTCAAACATGTTTAAAGTGTGACGTCACCTGTTTACTCCTCCTCCTATTTTGTCTTTAGGAAATCTGAAGCGAGTACTCGAAGTAAAAGAAAGAAGAACACTCTTTCTAGGAGAGTAGTTAGTTTGTAATCTGCAGTCTGAGTGTCAATAGTGAAGAAAATGTGCTACATATGTCCTCTATGTTTTAAACATTGGGCAGTTGGTCGTCCTGTGAGAATTGCACTACTGTCAGTGAATATGATGAAAAGTGTAGATTGTGCAATCCATGCAAACTTCACCGAGGATATGCCATTAAAATTAAAGATTATAATTCATGCCTTGAAGAAGTTTGCGATTCTCATGTCAGAGGATTCCTATGTTCAAACTGTCACTATGATAAATGTAATCAGTGGGAAAATACCTATCCTGGTATGATAAAAAAAAATTTGGAACGATCATTTTGTCTATTCTTGTAAGACAGGTATCGTCGGGGGTTTAAATTTTATCGGGAAGATAAATTTGAACCACACTTCAAGTGTCAAAATAACAAAAGAGTGTAGTTTCTACGGCATCATTGTGAAGATACTGGATGCTATGATTATAAACCTACGGATTTTTATTTAGCAGCTACGGAGAGTGATTCTTCAGTTGAGAATTCTGTCTGTGACATTGCATCAAATACACAAATTGAAACACGTGAATTTTGCAATATAAGTGAAAAAAGTATCATTGACTACACAAAGAGATATGATAAGAGTGAAACTAAATTGTATTGTACTAAATGTGATCCTGACTTTTCCCTACTTGATCAATACAAAGTGAATGTAAATGATCTACCACCACTAGTTGTCGTCGACAATGATGATCATCTACATGTAGAAGAAGAAGAAATCTAAACAAAAAAAAAATTGTTATGTTTGTTCGTAAAATTTGAAGAATGCGAAATATGCGAATATGACCAATATTTAAATTTCTCCAGGGACACAACAGCAACCTTATAAGAAAATCGAAATATATTTTCTTGTGATTATTATCGCTTCTAATCAGCAGTTGTACCAAACCTATCCTGCTCAAGTCATCCTCAGGGCTATACTGTGGTGTTTATTCTCCCCATTGTATTGTGCAGACGTTTTGATATAATATATTTTCCCTTCTTTTTTTTTTTTTATTTTTTTTTTTAAAGATTTTTCAAATCGCAATTTTTTAGAAGTCATCCAAAAAAAAAAACGTCCCCCCAGATCCCAAATCAAATTCCATAGTGAAAGTTACCCATCCTGGCTGGTCAAGCACATTATCTGAAAGTTCTAATGATAGCTCCAATTCGGAGAATAGGACAATGATAACTGTAGGTCCTAATGTAACCTTAAATGATGATAATGGGTTTCAAGAGGTCTTCTCTAGAAGCTCTGAAAAAAGGAACAAAAATCTTCCATATCGAAAGAATGTCGCACCTCTCTGTCCAAAGTTCCCTCTCCAAAGTCTTGGAACTCTACCTTAAAATCAAACTCACTAGTCCCTTTTAAATACGCCAGACAACTGACTTAAGAGTTTCAATTTTTAAATTGCTAAAATCAATGTTCTCTCTTAACATTAACCGTGATGGATCTATGCTAATAGTTGTAGAAGATCAGAAATCAGCAGATACAATAATTAACCTAAAATCCCTTCTGAATTCCCCAATTATTGCATCTAATTGGAACCCAAAACAATCACCAACAAAAATTGTAGTTTATAATGTTCCCCCAGAGATATCTACTCAGGAGTTATAAAAAGGCCTCTCAGATAGGGCTGGAAACACAATCCCAGTTGAGGATGTTACCCAACTTCTAAAACCTAACTCTAATGGCCTAAAAACTAGTAGATCCTTCTTATTCACACTGAAGGATAAAATTGATATCCCAGAAAAATTATTCCTATTTGGGCAAATCAAACCACACAAGGAATTCAAACCTAAGCCTATTCAGTGTCAGAAGTGTTTCAAACTGGGAAACACGACAAACAAATGCAATGAAATTCTCCAAGAGTGTAGTAATTGTAAATCTCTCCATCCTAAAGAGCTGACAACTTGCAACAACACTCAGCTTACATGCATCAATTTCAAAGGCCCACATGAATCTACAAATAAATCATTATGCCCTGCATACAAGAAAAGAGCTCTAACACTCCAAATATCAACAGAGAAAGCCATCCCATACCCCTTTGCAGCAATGGAAGGAAATGCTGCCCAATAATACCAAATAAAGCCTGTAATGAAACCAACCAAAACCCCCAAGTCAAATGCCCCCAATGCATCAAGTACCCTTTATAAAACACCATCTTCTAAGCCCCCTAGCTCAAAGCCCTATCATAAAGAATCACCAAGCCAACAAGCCTCCTTGTCCAGTGAGATGAGGTCACCCAGTCCCCCCCTCCCAAGTAGAAACAAACCAGAAACACTACCAGGAATCAATCCCTTAACGAACAAACAGGATGCACAACCAAAAATGCAATCCCCAAATATATGCTAATTCATTCTAAACTGTAATGCAGTTCAGGCCATGAACATACATTAACTACAGAAAACAAAAATTATTGCAGAATTGGCAAAAATCTACATCCCATATGATATGCTCATTCAAGCAAAAAAATATCTTGATTTACTTTTAACAAAGCTGAAAATTGATACACAGTCATATGAAGAATAAATAAACAACACAACATATATCAATACTCCAATGGAATGTAAGATCACCTTAAGAAATTAAGCTAAATGAACTAATATCATTTATTAATAAAATTGACATCAATATTACTTGTCGCTAGGAAATTCATTTGACCCAAAATCAATTAATTAAGTGTCCAGGTTATTCTATCCTGAGACAGGACAGATCTTCAGAGAGACAAGGAGGTGGGGTAGCTTTATTAGTTAATAATAATATAAAATTTTGTGGCATCAATTTTCCAGATTTTGCAAATGATGTTGATGTGATTGGTATCAGTGTTTGGCTGAATAATTTAAAAACCTACATAATCAGCTTTTATAACCCTAATGGCCAAACTACAGATGCCAAGGATTTCTTTAATTATATAAATAATTCTAATATGTTAAAAAATATCATTATTTGTGGTGATTTCAATGCCCACAGCCTTTTGTGGGGGAATAAACCAGCAAATAAAGCTGGTAAATTCAATGAGCATATGACTTCAAATAACAATGAATTAGCTGTTGCTACCCCTCCAAACCTGAACACCTATTTCAACCCCAAAAGTGACAGATTCTCCACAATTGACCTACAAATGGTGTCATTAAATTTTTTTGACAAAATTTACATAAATAAAATTGATAGTCTATGTACTGACCACTTTGCTATAGTTTTCTCTCTAAATGAACCTGCTGAAACTTTATCTCATACCTCCAAATATATCAACACTAAAGCAGATTGGTCTATGTTCCAAAATAAGCTAAATGATGAAATTACAAGTTTCACCCAAAGTTCATGCATTTCTAACACAACAATTGACACACATGCTGAAGCCTTGACATCCTTGCTAATAAATACAGCTAATCATGCTATCCCCAAGACAACACCTAAGAAAACATTCCCTAAACATATTCCTAAGGCATGATGGACAAATGAGTGCCTAAATAAATAGAGTATAAAAAAGGCAGCTAGGACAGAATTCATAAGAAAACCATCACCTAATACATATTTAAAAAAATTACAAGCAGAATCTAATCTAAAAAGGATTATAATAGATGCTAAATATAAAAACTAGAATAATTTTGCAAATAATCTCTCCAGAGAAACGCATGAGTCAATTATACATAAAGTCATAAGCCACATTTGTGGGAAAAAGACTTACCCTAACCCACTCTTGTATGAGCTTTTACATAATAATTCCCATTATGACAATGATAATGGAAAAGCTAACCTATTTGAAACTCTTTTTGTTAATAAGCTAACATCAAAGTAAACTGTCCACAATTCCCATGAACCCAAGTTACCAACCACGCCCAGGATCCGAGTACATAACCAATCCATTTTCAATCCAGGAATTGAATAATGCAATACATCAGATTAGGACCAAAACTAGCAGCAGCTATGACAATATACACCCTACATGGATAAAGAATCTCACGAATTCATACAAACAAGAACTTCTAAATTGTTATAATCACGATTGGGCATCTTCTAGGTTCCCCAATATATGGAAATGTTCGTCCCTCCTACCAATCCTAAAGAAAAATAAACCAAAAGATAACCCTGAGTCTTATAGGCCCATAATGATTACACCTGTGATGGGGAAAATAATGGAGAAAATGATTTATCACAGACTCTTCTGGTTTGTTGAAAAAAATAATATGATCCAACACACTCAAACTGGATTCAGAAAATACCACTCTTCAGCAGATGCTTTCATTTTGCTAACAAATGCAATAAATGAATCTTTCTCAAAAAATAAAATCCTAGTGGCAGCTTTCCTAGATTTTGAAGGGGCATATGACAATGTGAACCACCAAATCCTTTTAAATAAACTTGCAAACCTTGGAGTACCCCTAAGCTAGTATCTTTTATTAAATCCTTCATAGAAGTGCGAAGTTTCATTGTTTGTGTTGGTTCAGCCTCTTCACCCCAAAAGACAATATCCAAAGGCCTACCTCAGGGAGCAGTCCTCAGTTGCCTCCTATTTGCCCTATATCTCGGGGACATGAACCTACCCCATACAAATCTACAATATGCTGATGATCTGGTGCTTTGGTCATCTGGCAACACCTTTCAGATAGCACAGTCAAATCTGCAAAAGTCACTTTTCCAGTTTGAAAAATTCTCTCAACATTCAGATTTACCCATTGCACCCACCAAGTCAAAAATAATCCAATTTCACCGGAAGCGAAGCCATGTTAATTCAAAACTAACTCTAAATAAAACAACTATTCCAGAGGATAATAATATTAATTACCTAGGTCTCATGCTTGACCAAAAACTTAATTTCCACCTCCACATTTCAAACACAATAAAAAAATGCTATAGAAAAGCAAATATACTAAAAAGACTTCTTTCCACACCCTCGGGAGTAAAGAGTAAACCTTACTCCAGTTTTATAAATCACATATAAGACCCCATATTGACTATGGGCTCATCGTCTATGATGCATGTGCAAAGACCCAGATAAAAATTGAAACAACACAAAATGATATAGTACGTCTCATATTTGGTCTTAGGAAACCCACAAGCACCAAGTTTCTGCTTATGGAGAGTGGATTAACAACAATAAGGGAGAGAAGTAGGTTACTCTTGATAAAACATCTTACAAAAATTGAATCAAATAGCTCACACACATTACATAATTGGTTAAGAAATCCAGCCATGTATAGAGGTATTGCAGATGAGTATGCCAATATTCAAAAGAAGGTCCCTGTACCAGCAAACTCTATTGCACCTACTTTCCCCCAATCCCCTCCATGGAATTGGTCATTTCCCATAATAAATACTGAATTTTCAAAATGGAATAAAGATTTAACCCCCATTGCTTTTGTTCAGAAAAAATTTGCAGGACTTAATACAATTACCTATAAAAATCACTTCCAAATATTTGTTGATGGGTCAAAAATGAATGAGAAGGTTGCAAGTGGTGTTTTCCTTCCTCCCCTGAAAATTGCAATGGGCGAGAGATTATTTAATAATTTAACTATAATGTCTGCTGAGTTAAATGCCATAATCATGGCATTAGAACACCTTAAGCAAAACCAACCTTTGATTGCAAGTTCGAATAATATTATCATATATTCCGACTCTTTATCAAGCCTTGAATTGCTGGCCTCAGCTCCTCAATATAAGTTGGACATTGACACTTATCATTGTCTCAGTATTATTGATAATCTTGCTTCAAGTGGCATAAAAACTTACTTTCAGTACATTCCTAGCCACTCTGGCATAAGTGGTAATCATCAGGTTGATGAAATAGCAAAAAATGCTATAAATATTGACCAGCCAAGTGGGAGACCAATCCCAATTAGAGATATTTACCGATGGAGGCTATCAGATATTAATTTTAATAAGATTAATCCTATCCTTTCCCCCTTTCCCAATAAGTATCTTTCTAAAATTTATCATAGAATTCGTTCTGGAACAAATGGACTAAATTTCCTTGCATTCTCATATAAGCTTTCTAATTCAAGTGGTTCAATTCCCCTGTCCCCTCTTTGCAGGCATTGTAATATGAATAATGAAACAATTGACCATTGCCTATTTGAATGTAATATGCTGACGTCTGCACAACATACCTTGCTTTGTAAACTGTTAAAATACTTCAAACACCACAAAATCCCACTATCAGCCAAGAGCCCAGCCAACTATACCTGGACACAGAGCATAGAAATCGACATCTATCATCTTATATTTGAACTCCTAGAGTCGAAAGATCTGCTGAAAGATATCTGAATATATCTAATAAATATGAGGCAATCAAGCCAGTAGCTCTGTAGCCCACAGAGTGAAGCAAAAGGAAAAGGGCTAAATAGTTTTACTGAAAAGCCCGCCTGCTGTTAAATAGAAGAAGAAGAATGTATGTACATGTTTTATTAATAAACAAGTTTGCGTACATTTTTAAAACGCTTTACTCGTAGGGCACTAAAACCAAGATTATACAGTTTTGAGAGCATATTTTCCACCACAAAGTAGTTTACATGTGGCTTGTCTACGTAACTGTTGAGAAACTGATTTTAAGTGTATCCACGACATCTGAAAACGAAATATAGTAGCGCATGAAAACCACAGCTTTTAGTCGATAGACCCTGCACTCTCTTCCGGTTTTGAATAATGGGTTTCCCACTGCTTTCAATATAGGTTTTAATATGGACACCATAAAATGTATATGGGAATCCGAGAGGATCGAAAAATTCAATAGTTTTCGTTGTTTGAAAGATGCACAACCAGTATCCAGTATATCTTATATTTCACTGAATGCTATTAACAATGATAATGATAGGAGTACCACCTTTGGATTGTTCAAAGAAATCCAAGGATAGACAATAGGGTATGTATTTGGAAAGGACTGTATCCAAGCTGAATTTATGAAATATTTGATTTGTGTTCATAGTGCCAAGTCCAGTAGAACATTACCATCGGGAGTGATCTCCCAATAGGTTTCAAATTGACATAGTGATATTAACGTAATGCTTTCAGTCAAGGCATCAGTGAATGTGCACCCTAAACGTCCACTCCCTGTTCTAACAACAGTCAAATTCTGAGTGCCAGACAAGTCTACAACAATTATATCATGAGTTTTTTGAAAACATTGAATCAGTTATTCCATTTTCAAATAGTTGTGAATCATGATCCAGTGATTGCATTGTCAATTCATAGAGAGCTCTGTAGGATTTGTTATCAAATGATAAATTGTAAAGAGGAACTCCATTCACTTTGCACACAAGACTGGACAAACCAAAAAAATTTAATTCATGAGGGTATGTGGTCCAGGACCCAACGGCGCTAGCACTCCTTACAAAGGCCAATGCGAGTTTCGAAGGAATTTCCCCACTGATAAATGACGAATCAGTATAACTCCGAGAACCTGTAGCAATTTGACGTTGATTGGTAACTGTATGAGGAACGAGCAGTTTAATGTCGTTACCGTTGGCTCTCAGTTTTTCCACTGCCAATGCAACAGAGCTCATGACCTGTTGTTTTCGCACATGAAGTACTGCTGAAGTGAGATTGACCGTTGCATCAGGTGCTCCAGCAATTGTTTTTCTCAAAATGAAATTACCTGGAGCAAGTTGTAACTTTATGTCAATCTTAACGTTGGGTGGTAACCAATGGGAAATATTAAATATTTCATGATTTAATTTACCAAACAAATGAAACTCCTTGGTCACAGCTGTAGTCAGCTCAACATCACTGTCAACATTTAATCTATATTCACCGTCCACTGCTTGAACCCTCAATTCCTTGTATTATTTTGTTGTCATCAACATAAATTGTATATAGCTTGCATAGTTTGAGAAATTATTGCTAGTGCTCACCAATGTTCCATTAATGTACACATTAATTTGTCTGAACAAGTTTTGTAGAATACAGTTTTCATAGGATAGACCATAAATAGCACTAGGAGTTTGATTGCCAGACTTTTTCTTCACCACAATATTTAAATCAATAAATGTGGATGACAAATCAATGAAATAATCTTCATTGGAAAATATTTGAAAGTGTATATTTTCCGAGAGGGGCTGCTGAGGATGAAATTGTTCTTAGTAACCATGTTTGACACTGACATCAAAATTTTCAGCATTGAATATATTTAATGATGAAGTAATCGATGGTTGTGATTCTTTATGAGGGAGATAAGTCATCTTATGAGAATAAAATCTTGTTTTGATCTAACAATCTTTTTCTTCTTCTTTTTCTTGATTCTTTTTCTTTTCAAAATTGCTGATGTTGATGATGGCTTACGCTTCTCACCTGGATGGAGACTGATGAGTGAATGACTACCACGCATCCTTTTTAAACCTTTCCCACTTTGTTGAGATTTTAATTGTTCGCCAACAGCTCTTGCTGAAGATCTAAGATTTTCCTTAAGACTGTCCTTGAAATTCTTACCTGAACTCTAGTCCTGTAGTGTTGAGCCAGCAAAATTTGTTGCAGCTGGAACAATATATTTCTTGACAAGGGGTAGTGCAGAACAAAATAGCCTAGAAAACCAACTACCAAGACCATAGCCAGACATTGTAGTACGCCCCTTGTAGTAGTCCAATCCATGACCTATTGGATGAGGACTCAGAGCAGCAGCATAACAATTAATGTCATGACAAACAAATAGGATTTTTCTACTTTTTATCTTGAATAACAGGTCTAAAATGAGATGTAATAACACATAAGCCCTTTGTTAGAGCTAAGAGATCACCGATTTCAGTTCTTAGTGTTAACTGACAAAGTGTAAATATGAATTTTTTACCGGAACATACTGGAGGTGTCTTATATTACAGTGATGTCCATGATTTTCTGTACTTTTTATTTCTAGAACAAGTAAAAGGGGGGAAGTGGAGTTACCGACTCTGGACGAATCCACAAACAAACTGTAGATAACTATACAACTGTTCGAACAGAAGCTAGGTTCATAGTCTGCATAGATAGCATATTCACTACTATTGAAATTTTCTGTCTTAATAATACGATTTTTAAAACCAAGAACCTCACTTACATTCTCATTGAGGAAATTTCTTTCATTCTGAAATCGATTGGTAATTTAAATTCTTCTTTGTTCCGTTGAGTAGTTGAAAGTAAAACCACCTTTTTTTCGACTCGCAATTTTTTTGTTGATAACTTGAAACAGCTTATGAATGATATTGTATTCCCTGTAGGGGATGTTATCAATAGGGTACTCATTAGAGTCAAAAGTTGCCATTGTACCTTCATCGCTGAATTCAAATTGTCGTATTCTTATATCATACGTGATCTATTTTCTTAGAACATAATATGTATTCTTTATAAGACGATTAACAAGAGCAACTTTTTATCGACCTTGAAATCTAATGGTAAAGGACAGCTTGGTCTAAGAATTAATTCTTCTGATCGTCTCGTTATAGAGAGTATCTGAAATATTGTAAAGGCATATTACACATAAATAATGGGATACTCTGTAAGTACTAGAAACTAGTTACAGCATACAATTTAGAGCTGTACCAAATACAGCAAACTAATAACTGTTTTTCACAATACTATGTTTCAGTTTTTAATACCTTTTCAATTCGAAAAATAACATCATCTGTGACGTTTTGCAATTTATAATCGTAAAATCCCCCAACCATCTCACCATCTTTGTTATCACGTAGTGGATAGGTCACGGGACTAGTCTCAAGAGCTTTCGACACTATAATAAGTTCAGAAGACCATAGGTAATTCCCTTTTTCAAAAATATTATTTGACCGATTGATTCGAACCCTATCACCCACAATCAATTTGCTTTTTATTCCATTTTCATTGTTAGAAGCATATTGTTTGACAAAAATTTCAAGTGTATTGTTATCATTCTGATGAGCTTCAAGAAGACTAAGATTGGGCACGGAGTGATGAGGACGTTGGTTGTAAACTTACTTATTTTATCCAAATCATAAATAAAGAAAGCATTGTTTTTAATGTACAATATCTGGAAATGAGAATACGAATAGTTTTAATCAATCCTTCGGTCAATGCAGCCTTGATGGGACTATGGCTATGATATAACTCTGTACCATATTTTAGCAGAATTTTCCTCACATGTGGATTGACAAATTCACTTCCTCGATATGTTTGTTTTTCTTATAGGAATCTTAATGAAGCATTGATTCTAGATCAATTGCAATCTTTTCTCCACGCTTAGATTTAAGTGAAATGGCATAGGAGTAGCGACTAATAATACTGATTGCAAATAGAATGTACTTGTATGGTTTATTGTTTTGGCGTTGCCATTCATCCAAAGTCATAAGATCAACTTGCATGATTTGTAGAGGGTAGAATGCCTTAGTTTTCCGATATTGATTTGTGCGAAGTCTGCGATTTCAATGAAGTGTGTAGCTAGGTTCATTTTGAAGATATTCTTTTGCTACAATCTGTTGAACATTGGAGACTTGAGCAAGTGTACTGGGAGCACTAAGACTCCCCATCTCACCAACATTTGCATAAATATGGTTTAGTTTCATCCATTTTGCATGTAAATGTGTATCACCACCGCTACCCTTTTGTATACTAACAGAGGTGTTGGCAGTTGTCGGGGAAAGATGCTTTTTTCTACTGGCTAAAGTTGAATCATTGATGCTGCTTTTGTAATTGGATTTAGGTGTACTTGTTAGCATTAGAGTCTTGAAATCATCTTTTTCAGAATCATCATCCTCCTCCTCATCCTTTTCATTATTTAATGATACCAAATCTTTTGAAATTCTTCTATTGATCACAAGTGCTTTGGAAAAATTCGATGTTTGGTTATATTTCAAAAGATTTGTGGCAATGGATAGAGTTTTCTAACAATTTGAGGCAAAATCAGTTCTAAGATCAATGAGATTGTAGGTGATGCTACCTCGAGTTATTATAAGATTTGCAGTATCAATTTTAATATCACTGCTTCCATTCAAATAGTTTAATAGTCTTTTTCCCTGTTTCCGATAGGAAACTGGTAATAGATGTAATATTCTTGATATGTGGTCTTCTTCGAGTGGCAGTAGTGGTGTTGATTGTGTAATATTTGCCTCTTGTATCTTATCTGCAACATTCACAACACTAATGGGTTTAATTTGATAGGGTTTCTGCTTGTCAACACGACGAAGTGCTATTTGAAAAATTAAAAGTTTCTGATCATCAGGTATGCTATTATCATTAAGGAAATCTGCGAGATTACCATCAAAAGTTTACAGTTGAAATAGACAATAAACAATTGCAGTCAATTTATAGGTTTTTGTCATTTTTTTTTGCAATAGATTTAATGTTGAAACGGATAAAGAACAATATTTCTAGAAATACCGACAATAATTGGCAATAAAACTGTTAAAAATCCATCCCCGCCTGAACTAAATGTTTTATTTTCTGTTTTTGACTGGTCTTTCTCTTTCACAGTGCACGAAAAATGGGTTGATGTTGTCTTGTTTTCTTCTTAATAGCATATGGTTGTTGAAAATTATCTATAATCAAATAGAAATACTGTTCAGAAATGAGTCTAATAATCTCTCGATATACACTACATAATACACCCTTCCTAGCTCGAAGTTTTGGACTACTCAAAACAGAGAACAAGTGTCTATTGTGATGTAACTTCTTCAACGTCATAGTTTCAACTAATATCTTTTCCTATCACTCACCGGCAGATATCCTGTTATCTCACGATTAAATATATTACTAATAACACGTTGTTCCTCAGGTATGTTTTGATTGAGGTCAATTACAATGTACCCGTATAGTGTGTTTGTAGCCTGATTGTAAGCTGAATGCAAGAGTATTGATTGAACTGTATAAATTTTTTTGTTTAAAGTTATGATGGAGATTAAGTCATTAACAACTTTGTGCAAAATGTAATGAGTACAGCTCAATGCAAGAGTTTGCATATATTTACCCTGATGAAAGAGATTGTGTAGAACAATGGTGACGGAATTTTTTTCATTATGAGAACGCAATGTGAACAATTGGATCATTTTCTCAGACCATTGCTCTATTGATTCGGCTAAATCATCAATAATAAGCCAAGAATTTGGTTCAATTGATTTGAACACAACATCCAATCCCTTGATAAATTTAATTTGAGGTTCAATAGTCCTTATTCTATCATATGATTGTTGCCAAACACTATAGAAATACACCTCGATGCCAACATTTCACCTCGATTCTGAATTATTTTCATCAAAAGTGTTGTTTTCCCACTCATTGATGGCCCACAGAGAAAAGCTCTGAAAGGTGTTATAAACTGATAAATAATCTATGTGTATCTAACTCTATTCAATCAACAACAACAACTGAAGTAAAATCAAAGTGTTTACTATATTAAATAGTCGATACAAAAAAAACATTAGAAATACAACAATTTTTTTTTACATTGTACAATGAAAACTAGTAAATGTATGTACATATATCTATATATATATATATATATATATATATATATATATATATATATATATATATATATATATATATATAAAGAAATAAAAACTTAATAATACAACACTGGAAACAAAAATAAAAAATCTGTTTTAAATCATTAAAAGATGGTACCGGTAGTGCCCCCCCCCCCCGGCAAAAGGCCCCCCGCCCGCTGGCGGCCGGCCGGGTGGCCGAAGGCCTCCCCCCCGGACGTTGGCCGCGAGGCCCCGCCCAAGGTTTTAGGAATTTTTTAAATAAATTTACTCACACCGAGACTTTCCCTATGATGAACACACTCGTCTCGGTCGGATGTTAAGTAGTGTCCTAGGGGAAGGGTACTTACACCATCTCTACAAACATAAACCTTGTCAGAAATGGTACTCATGGCAATCTTTTCAACATTTACAGTAAAATTTTTATATTTTAACGAGCGAATTGCCAACAGTTTGGCTCGTGGAATTGTATTTTCTACAATACAATTCCTGTAGACGTCCATGTCGAAATTCTTTTCCATATAGTGCGTGGGCACTCCTTTGCAACGTTTTTTGATTTCCTCGGTGTATGTTAGTATAAAGTACACCTTCGGACTTACAAACATACCCCGAGAAATCAAGTCACTTCCTGTTTCTGATTTTTAAAATAAAAGTTGGTTTGGAGCTTGACGTTTGACTAATTCCAGATAGACTTCCCCCTCCCAGTTTGTAAAGTCCATCCGAGAACTGATGATTTCACCGTTAGCCAAATCTTCACGTAGGTTTTCTGTTTTGACTTTTAACAATAGAGAATGTGTATTCCCGTAGCAAACCTCTACTTGTTCCTTCCCCGGCCATTGTGCCCTAGCCACATTGTAGTAGAATTCCAACATGAGCTTCTTTTAAATTTCCAAGATGGCACTGCCTGCTGCAATATTTGTATTCAATACTATGTTTCTTTTTTTTCTATTCAATAGTACCATGTCTGCAGCAGCTATTGTAAAGGAAGTTTAATTGGTATCGGTAATAATTCGAACATATTAGTCGGGATCGGTTACAACGTCACAACGACTCCTATTGCGAGCACTTATGCAGATTTTACCAAAGGCCGAATTTTAAATGAGTTTTTAGATTTCTTTTTCAACATTTGTTTTTGCTTGAGACCGTTTATTGACCAAGGTGTCAACAAACGTTTTCAAATAAAATTTTTGACTAAATTGGAGGGCTCAATGGATCTTTGTGACTTTGAAACCATTGTTGCACATCCATTTCAATGCTACGTGGTGTACTACAATATTTTTGTCGGCAGGAGATCGGCAATAAGTTTTTGTTTTGAAGGTGACCAATGCATTCTCTCCTCCACCAAAGATCTGTTGCGAGGACTCAAAGAGTCCCTAGACACAGATCTATTAATGCATGGAAAAACAAAATCTTTTACCGTATCATGAAGCTCCACTGGTATCTCCCCATCAATTTCAAAAAACCATCCCACCGGCCCATTCTCCTCAACACTGGCAATGTTGGGAAAATTGGAGGCAGAAGGGTCATTGAGCCACTTATAGTCACCGCAAGGTAGAGCATAATGAGACATAGCCGAGGGGTATAGGGAGAGAAAATGTCTTTTCAATCCTGAGAAAAAAAATAGTCTCAGTTTTTTAATTTCTAAGTCATGGAATGCTAACAAACAATTGTTTCTTGTAGCTTTTTTTTGTACAAGAATGGAGGGAGGTCTTATCATACACAAACATATATTTATTAAATTCCCCTATTATTATTATTATTATTATTATTATTATTATTATTATTATTATTATTATATTTTTTACTAATCCTATTAAAAAAAACGTATAATAATAGGCTTGTGTTCAAACACTTACATGAAAGAGAGGATAAATTAAATTTCTCTTACGTTTTTGATAGAAGAGCTGATTTTAGCTTGTGAAGAGTCCACGTTTGTTATCGGTAGTTCTTCTGCTATTCTAGGACTAGGGATGGTCTCAATCAGCTTCAATAAACTGTCTATAACACAAGGATCACCTTGTCCTGGTGATGGATTCTCTTCATTTTCCCTCCGATTGACTGCTCGTGGAACCTCTTTCAGTTAAATAATTCTTTTCTTTTTGGCATTGGTCTAGAAAAAAATATAGCAAAATCAAATATATATATAGTCTTTTCAATCTTGAGAAAAAAACAGTCTCAGTTTTAATTTCTAGAGGCTTGTGTTCAAACATACACAAGGAAGAGAGGGGGAGATGGATAAAGAAAATCTTAAAGAAAATATTTGCTTAAGTAAAGAAACAGCCCCCTATGGACCTCGTGGACCCTCACTACTTTTCCTTATTTATTTTACATTTTTTGTGGGCCTGAGGCTGAGTTATTATAGCAGAGTAGGACACAAAAAGCTAAAAAAAAAATATTTTTCTTGTCTGTTCGAAATAAAGAAGTCCATTTTAAATCTACATGGTTCTGATATATATATATATATATATATATATATATATATATATATATATATATATATATATATATATATATATATATATATATATATATATATATATATATATATATATATATATATATATATATATATATAGTCTTTTCAATCCTGGGAAAAAAAGTCTCAGTTTTAATTTCTAGAGGCTTGTGTTCAAACATACACAAGAAAGAGAGAGAGAGGATAAAGAAATCTTGAAGAAAATATTTGCATAATTAAAGAAACAGCCCCCTACGGGCATCGTGGACCCTCACTACTTTTCCTTACTTATTTTACATTTTTGTGGGCTTGAGGCTGAGTTATTATAGCAGAGTAGGACACAAAGCTAAAAAAAAATATTTTTCTTGTCTCTTCGAAATAAAGAAGTCCATTTTAAATCTACATAGTTATAATTTAGAGTTTAGCTCCATGTTATTTAAATGAAGCTAAAAAAAAGCCCGCTACCTCCCTCCTACTAGAGTGTTGCACAAGACTCAGGTACATCTAATAGTGTTTAGGGAATAGTAGTTCCAATAGTTTGCCCCACCCCCTCATTGATATACCTTAAGTTTTAACACAAATGACTATAATTCTATTTCTAATTTTAAACTCAATAAAATAAAATAACTACTTTTCTTAAAATAAATACTTGATTATTTCTATTCAATCCTTCCCTCTCCTTGTCTTAAAAAAAATATCATTTCTTTTCAATAGTGTTAAATACGCCATCTTATATTGGTCTCAAGTAACTCTTTGAACGCCCATAGTCTTCAAAACGTATTACTTACGTCTTTATGCTGCAAGCCGCTAAATTTCTCTAGATATGGCGTTTAGTATTATGCAAAATGTTGGCATGTTAAAATGGAATTTTATTGAAGGAATTTTTCCTAAAAAGTGAAAACATGAAACACGATTTGATTGTTCATTTTATTATATACTTGGAACAATTTATTACGAAAATGGTAAGAACTACATATATATATATATATTAGTTTATAAATTATAATGCCCTACTAGATATTTACATGATAATCAATAGCTATGAAATTTATAAATTATATATTTTAATATAACTATCTCTCTTCCACTTCTATTCACTAAGAATACTAAAAAAAAAAGTTAAACTTACCCTCTCCACAGAATCACTAAAATCCAAATTTCTTTTCTCAGACATAACTTATTCACTTATCTATTCTGCACCAGTCGAGTATTGTCAAACTAATGATAATATTATCAATGATTTCTTACCTTATATGTACATTTCAGAAGGTCATGGGTTTCCCTCAAAGTCCCGATTTCATCCAATCACAATACCTATTGCCCAAGTGAATTGGATTTTCCCAAAACCAGCAAACAAGTTAAGTAATTGGGTTTTCCCCTTGTTACATAGTACTTCAGTGGTGACTCCCATATTGAAGGTATATTTTTCCCCAAGATCTTCTCTTGTTGAGAAACTAATTAGGTTTTCCCAAAGTTGTTCACAAAAATATGTTAGGTAATTGGGGTTTTTCCCAAGGTCTCTGTTGACAAAAACATTTTTGGGTTTTCCCCAGTGACCTTGAACTCAGGGCTCAGGGACTTCGGACTCCCTAGCAAACGTGGATAGCGCCACTTATTTTCCAACCTAGACCTCTACTCACACCCAATTTAAAAGTCAGCACTGCCACATAAGACACTGAAGCAATGTATAATTGGACGATACCGTATAGGACGTGAAGGCGAGACAGTCTACTTTACAATACCAAGTTACTTCTTAAGTCCTAGCTCCATAGCTTCACGCCGTTGAGACTGTGGGTCTGGGTTGGCAGAAGTCCAAGAAACAGGGGGCATTGGCATTACTCTTTGACATGGTGGCTCCTCAAATCTGGCACCAGCATATCGTTTTACATGGTTTTTTGCATGTGCAGTATTGGCTCTGGCACTTTTGTTACCACTGACAGGCTCTTCTTTTGAGCAAGGCTTTGTACCGCGCCTCCACCAACTGTCTGAAGAAGAGTCTTGGAAGAGTCTTGTCTGAAGAAGAGTCGTTCTTGCTGGTCCATTTCTTCTGTTTTTTTTTGAATTTTGAGTGCTAACTCTCTCATCATCCTGATCAACTCTAGAAGAAGGCTTTTTCCTTGAGCACTGCTTTGTACCATGCTCTGCAGATATGCTTCTGTCATCAGTGCCATCACGGTTTCGGTTATAGTGGTTAAAATACTTTTGTTTTAATCCTTTTGTTCCATTAGGCCCTCTTGGTTGCCTAATTGCAATTATTCTCGGACCAGTGTATGGCCCTTCATTTCCCGCACCTCTTCTGCACGGTGGCATATATACTTTATAATTTGCGATTTCGTCTGGGCTATTATTGTTGACGATTGATTTTCCTATTAAACTGTTTTTTTTTGTGACGGGGTCTATTATTACATTGTTTTTTGCACCTGAAGTTTTGGCTTTGGCACCTTCATCACCTCTGGAATTAGGATCTTCTTCTGAGCAAGGCTTTGTACCACGCCTCCGCCAACTATCTGAAGCTGCTTCTTGTATGGAATTAACCATAACCTTTTTAGAACCAGTCACCGTCTTCTCGGATTGAAACAAATTTCTTGTTGCTATACGTTCTTCTTGTTGCATGTTTACTTTGCAGTAACTTTATATTGATTAACTAATAAGAAAAACTGCTTGAAACGTTCATTTATATGTAAAGGTAGACGTCATTTATGACGTCATTTAACATCATTTTCCACTTTATCTGTCAATTTAGAAAATCCATTTGTGATGACGTCATGCAAAATAAATTGCTTTTCTTGGGGAGATAGCTATCGAGTCTGAACCTCTTCCCCTCGAAATATTTTTCGACCATTAAACTGGTGTTAAAAATGCAGAAAAAAAAATCTCCTACAAAACTAAAATTATTTCTCCAGCTACAAAATTGGTGTGAAAAATGCACGTAAAAAAACTGACAAAAAACTTATTTGAGACCATTGAACAAAGTCCATGGGAGGTAAGGGTTTGTTCAACATCCATCTTCTTTTAATGACTAATATTTTGTTTGTATACCTAAGGTTAAACTTTTAGGTAACTTTTCACTAGTTTACTAAAGTCAACATCAGTTCTTAGTAAAGTGCTGAAACTGAAAAATGTATTGGAATAACGCTCTCTTAATAAAACAAGGCTTTAGAGGAATATTTCCCAAGTGTCTTCTAGTATAAGAGGGTTTCCTGAACAAATCCGCCATATACTATGACGGAAATGTATACTAGAACCTTTCTCCCCATCAGAACCTATAAATCGCCCTTTTTGGATTCATTGCCATAAAAAATAGTGGATAATTAAAAAAAGTAAAACTAATT
The DNA here is from genome assembly GCF_049724085.1 of Artemia sp. Qi Xiang Cuo. Taxonomy (NCBI): domain Eukaryota; kingdom Metazoa; phylum Arthropoda; class Branchiopoda; order Anostraca; family Artemiidae; genus Artemia; species Artemia sp. Qi Xiang Cuo. Next base: position 26,344,520 of record NC_142797.1, on the reverse strand, counting down.
TTCTCAATCATAATTTTCTAATGTGTTAACTGCAAAAACAAAAGTTGAAACTAGATTTGCTTTTAGACTTGAAAAATGGAACAAGAACGTAGGAAACTATAAGAAAAATTCTGCATGAAATAAAATACAATTTATTCTTCTAATAAGTAGTAAGGCTCGCAAAGCTAAGAAGAATCAACAACTTGTTTCAAGTAAGAGACTGCTAAGGTTTGGTGTTTCTTTGCCATCTCTCAGCCTATTTTTGGTCATATCATGGTTGCTGTAACAACAGTAACCAAGGCTTTATCCGGGAGGGGGGGGGGGTACTAGGTTTATGGAACAAAGAAGAAAAAATAATAGATGAAAATAAAATAGGTGAGAAAAAACGAGAGTAGTGTCAACCAGTGGAACAATATGAAGCAAATATAAGTAGACATTTTGACAGAGACCTCCGCCAAGTCGTCTTCAGTGCTCAGAAAAATAAAAAAACGGAAAAAAGTAAACTTCACAAGAGAAGAATACAGTGTATTCTGCAATCTTCTAGATGAAGATTATATTTAAAAAACTATTTTTTTCAGCCGAAAGTAAGGAGCAACGTCTAAAACTTAAAGAGCAGAAATTATTCCGTATATGAGGGGGGCTGCCCCTCCATCAACCCTTGCTCTATACGCTAAGATCTTTAAATTCTTTTAGAATACTTCTCATTCAAATTCAACGGCCCTTGTGTTTGAGCAGTCTTTTTTAAAGATTTTGACAAAGACACAGTTTAACGTAACGTGCGGGGACTCGTATACAGAATATGTTCTGTTCGTTTCAAAGTTTTAGATGTTGCTTTTTACTTCTTACTGTTGCTTAAAAAAACTTTTTTTTAATGTAACTTATGTTAAGCTTGAAAGAAGAGTGAGTATTGACAAAAACAAATTTACAGGAATTCTGAAAAAGAGCCGGAAAGCCTATAAAACAATGGTGAATCGAAGTATAAACCGTACTATTGAAATCAATCTGGGGGATAACCCTTGACCGGAGGTCTTCGGTCCTCTTGGTCACAAAGCACGATTTTAAGTTTTGTTGCTGAAATAGCTTGTTACCATTCACAAACACGTCTCTTAAATTCTGATGATAAAAGCTGTATCCAATAGACACAGTCAGGATATTTTGTAGAGAGGGCAGATATTCACATGGCAAAGTATTGGTGATGGTTTTTGATTTCCTCATAAATATCTACGAAAGTAACGCTAGGACATGAATTAGACTTTAAGGTTCCTTGGGCAGGTGGCGAATGCCCTCCAACCAAAAGCAAAGTTAGATGAGATGGGATAATAGGGTTGCTTTTGATGCATTCATCCTGCTATTAGCAAAAAGGGGTGCTAACATAAAAAGTGATAACTGGAAAAGAACTATCATAAAGAAAACTAGTTCAGCTTTGAACCAAAATTGATTTTGACAATGTCGTCTTCAATTGACAAAAGAGCCAGTGAATCCGTCCATCTTCCATCTTCCAATGAATCCAATCCATCTTCTCCCAGCGCGGCTTCGTGAGTATCACCTTACTAGGATTTTTTTCAGAAGTTTCAACGGGGACAGGAATGTTAGATTACGACTTCAAACATTTGTGTATCACAAAAGTGAAAACTATCTCTCTAGAGCTACCCAATGAACTCAACATTAAATGTATTTTACCTAAACAGTAGCCGCAACCTTAAAACTGTCTATTTCAGATAAAAACCTATCGTTTTCTGAAAGGTTTGTGTCGTTCCAAAATCCTTGTCGGGTCTACAGTCTTTCTGTGTGTCTCTGCTTGAGGCAGATCGTGAAGACGTTTCCCAAAGAAAGGGCCAACGTCTCATTAACTTAGTAGTTACCTCAAAGCGTCATCTTAGACCAGAGCATTGTATCCAGAACGTCAATCAGCTGGCGTGTGAAAGTATCATCTACCATGTACTTATATTTTTTTTTCTCTGCATCATAAGCAAACTGGCCTGTTTTATTTTACGTGTTCATATCTTTAACTATAGTTTCCTATGTTCTCTGATCTGTTATCTCGATGTTTTCTGTTTATAATATCGTACATCCTTGTTGGGTCTGCAGTCTCTCTTTATGGCTCTGCTCGAGGCAGATCGTGTAGAAATCATCAAAAGAAATAGCCGACGTTTCATCACCTTATTAGTTACCTCGAAGCTTCGGCTTAGAGCAGAGCATTGAATCCAGAACGTCTCTCAGCTGGCGTATGTAAATATCATCTACCATGTTCTTATATTATTTGTTCTATTCATCACAAGCTAACTGACCTGTTTCATTTTACATATTCGTATTTCGGAGAGACTGTTCTTTATTTGTATATTTCTTCTGACCTTCACCTTGTTTAAGAAACTTGAAAAAGTCCTCGCTCATGTCTTCGTTCTCGTCAAGTTTTCACCGAGCCTATGAAGTAATTTACAAGCTTAGATTAATTCTTAGTTTTTTCGAGAACAATGTTTATCCTGTCAACGAGAGCCAGATTCTTTTCCAGGCGGAAAAAAATCGATTTAGTCATGCTGAGTTCCTGGTATTTCCATCTGCTTCTGGAAGTAAATCCTCGCTACCTGCTTGGTCTAGATTTGGTGTAGCCTGTAGCAGCTGTCAGCAAAGTGGGCCTCCCCCCTCCCACCACGAAATAGTATTTAGCAAGCCAGTCCTCATTACCACCATAACTTTGTTCCCGTATAGCTTGGTTTTAATTATTTGAGTTTGTTCTCGCTGCCCCTGAATGTTATCCGACTGGTGAAGTAACTGATCGTTTTCGTCGCCTATTTTGGGTTTTGATAATAAAATGGCTGGGAAGCGGTGACTCAAGATACCTAGGGATAATATATGCATATATGAATATCAAAGTTGTTCTATGACTCCGATGAACATGATTTCATTATTGTACTGGCAAATTTCTATCTTCACTTGGAAAATAGCATTTGTATGTTCACCTTTGTGTATAAGGAAAAGGTGAAACAAAAACACGCCAACAGTCCAAATACGCAGAAACTATCTGTGCCAAAGAAAAAAGAACTGGTTTTTAGAATTTAAAATTGCTGGTTAAAAAAGTGTGGGTTTGTTGCCAAAACATATTCTGCATCAGATTATGTCAATGTTAAGAAGCTAGGGAAAATTAAATGTACAGCCCAGGTTTTGCCTCGGTTTTGAGAGACTGAATTTCTAGGGGGAGGGGGAATTAAACAAAAATTAATTATTATTTAGAACTTTGTGTTGGAAGGCGCAATATCTCCACTCCTTTGGTTAATCTGACATTTTAAACATTTTTGTTCGACTGTTGCTGTATCTTTTTCGGTATGCTGGTATATTGTTTTGTTTTTCGAATGTCGCAAGTTGCTGGTACCAAATTTTTTTTCAGGCTTGCCACCATCTTTGTTAAGCGTAAGCATGATGTCATTAATTTCTCCTTTTCGTAACCACCAAGGACATCAAAATAAAAACATTTTTACCCCCGTGCACCCTTTTGAAATCCATTCATGCCTTAAAATCGTGATTTTCAAGATTTTTCTTTTACTTATTTAAAAATTCTGCATGTTTTTAGAGTAGTACGACAAATTCGTCAGTGGTGCCATCTTGAATATTGAAAATGTATGTGCAAAAACTAATTAGTTAAGTTTGGTTACGAATTTCATTCACAAAGATTCCAACAATAACAATCGATTGATTTCCAAGGCAACTAAACCTTCAGAAAAAGGCTAGAACTTCTTAAGCTATTTGGTGCCATACCTGTATGTTGTTAGCCTTTTTTTGTTGATTCCTCTCCCACAAATCCTTTTACTAAATTTGGTTCCCACTGCTTCTAGAAAACTACTGAAATTAACAACTCACTGCCGCACCAAGCTGCCTGAGGCTAACGCAGCTGCGCATGCTCTTCCAGCATCACGATCTATTCAAAGCTTTCCTCTTTACACCCTCTCAAGAAATTCCAGTTTACTTAAAACCTTTTCCTACGACCTCTTCCAACTCCGTTCCGGGACGTCCTGCTTTTCTTTTGGCCCTTGATGGATGGCCGTCAAGGCCGTATACAGGGGAGTTAGGGGGTTTGCCTCCCCCCCCCCCTGAAATGTTTGTCTGACTTGCAAAAACGTAGCAAAAATGGATATAAACAAATTTTTTGTGCGTTTTTTTTTGTGTACACCATCCCAAAAATAAATCCTTGTGTAAAACACCTCCGAAAAAAAAAACCTGGATACGGTAAAGGACGATATTTGGCAATTCTTCATCCACAAATCACCTCTTATCCATCTCGATCTTTCTCTCATTACAGCTATAGAAAATGGGATAGAACCATATTTCTCGAAAAGCTAACTGTTTGAAATAGGGTATTTCAAACGGGTACCTAAAGCAGTCAGTAGCATCTAGCAAATCTGCATTGGAAAATCTGCAGGAAAACGTCTAGCAAATCTGCATTGGAAAATCTGCATTGGAAAATCTGCAGGAAAACATCTAGCAAATCTGCATTGGAGTTTTTTTTTTTTTATTGAAAATTAAATTCCCGACTTTCTCTAATTTTTTAAGATACTGTTGTGTAAGTTTCCACTTAAGCTGTTCAATCAATCAGATTGCATTTCCACTGTCCTTGGTACTTTGAGAAACAACGTTGTTTTCTGAGCCTTTTCTTAAGGAATGCAGGTTTGATTTTAGATCCTTATGTTATTCAGTCTCCGATATTCCATTTTAGTCCAATGAACAGCTCTTGTTTCAAGAAATAATGGTAAACTGTTTAAAAAATACTATTGAAACAAAAAGAGAATGATTTGAGACCATAGTACACTTCGACCATCTATTCAGTTCGAGGTTTGTTTTCTGTAGGCTATAATAAAGTTTTCTAGTTAAGATGATGGAAAATAATACAGTGCAGCTCTGTTGTGAGCCCTGACATTGTCGAAACTGTGTCTAAGGTGCTTTTTAAATTTTTTGTTTCTTGTTGCTGTACCATGCAATCACTGGTATTATTATACACACATTGGGGTAAGAGGTCTAGTTAAACGAGAGACTCATGACAATGTTTATTGATAGTTTTTCGTTTAACAATTAGAGAAGTAGGGCCTAATAAACTGCTTTTTTTTGGGGGGGGGGGGGGGGGGGTAAAGGTCTCGCACATCAAATGTGACCGTGAAAGTTACTGTTTATTTGTAATGACAGTAACCGAAATTTAATTTACCTACCTGTTGAGTTAGTTGTTATTTAGTTTCTTGTCTTTTTTTGGATAATTTTCTCCTTTGGATAGCCATTTAAAGCTTGGACAAGATCTTTTACGGGAAAGCCTTAAACTGATTCTTTTTGTGAGTTCAATAGTTTTTAGCGTGATCATAATCTTCAGTATTCGATAAGCTCCAGTATTATGTCGTATATATTCCCCTCCACTGGATATTTAAATTTTACTTTAGCTTACAGTAACCGCTTATCCGCTTCAGCAATAATTAAAATGAAATGTAAAAATATAATAACGGATAAAACTTTAAACAAGACAGTGATTAAAGGCACTAATATTCAGACTGTCTTGAAGGTAAAAAAAAAATAGCAAGACTAAATTACCCGTTGTTATATTTTTATTTTGCTTGAATCATAAATAATTTGGCCACGTGTGACCACATAAGTCAAGAATATGGCCACACAAAGAATCAAGTGTAGCCAAGAAATAATTTACTGCTTTAATAAAAAGACAAAATAAATAAGAACTGTGTAAATGATTAGTCATGCGATTTATTTCAGCTCCTCGAACCACATGCTTTGAACTTCGAACTCGAACCAAACCATTGTCACGCCTAGTGATAGAAAACCTACTAAGGAAAACAGCGTTATGAACGACATATTTTTTCTTGATTTGAACGACATACTTGTACCACAGAAATAGAAAACTGAAATTGCAAGAATCTGCTTTATAAAGCCACCATTAATACTAATCTTTTCCCACCTAATGTCTACTAATTAAAATCTACTAGTACCATTTCTTTGTATCTTATGTCAGATTTATCGTAGGGATGGTAAAATAGCTGTCCCAATAGCTTCCATCTTTTTTATTTAAAAAATCATTCCTTAAATCTCGAATTATTCAGTCGTAAATTTGCGCTTGAAAGTTGAACAGTTGCTAAACTGAACAGATAACGAGCGCAATTTCAATTTCATCCACAACTATACCTATTATGTAGCCCGCACATATAGTTTGATGTGAGCTTTGTTTTCTTAGATACTTGTGTCCACTTTGTGTATATATTTAACGTATATTTTTTTTATTTAAATTACTATTTGATTTTTATTATGACTTTTGGCGGCTAAACAAAAGAAGAAGATGTGGGTTTTTGAATAATTGTTATGCATGAATATGGTCTGAGAAAGAGGAATTCTTTTGATTTTTAGTCTTTATAATATGGAAGAAGGTTGAAAACATAGCGCCTGTAAACAAGAAGAATGCTGAACAGAAGAACTTTACTTAGTAGCTATGGAAATATATATATATATATATATATATATATATATATATATATATATATATATATATATATATATATATATATATATATATATATATATATATATATATATATATATATATATATATATATAAAAAAAAATATATATATATATATATATATATATATATATATATATATAATATATATATATATATATATATATATATATATATATATATATATATATATATATATATATATATATATATATATATATATTAGGAAAAGCCATAAGATTATATAAGAGCAGATGGTAGCTGCCATTAAGAGGGATAGGAAAAGATAAAATATTCTGCTTTTTTCTTTTCTTTCTCGGGATTTTCCGTTTCTTTCAAAAATACCATGTGATGCCTCTGTTTTTTAGTGATATCTTTTCCTCTCCAGTTTAGTAATTTTTCGACGACTTTTCTAGTAATTTTCTTTAACCTAGTTGCAACCCTGTTTAGGATTTTTATAGGCTGAATGTTACTCATTTATAACCATGCAATTTGCCTGTTGCTCTAGTTTTACATTTCTTAGTGTTCTATCGTACTTAATTTTGTTTTACTTTATAGTCTGGGGCCGCCCCAATGGCGAAACGTCGAAGGATGGCAAGCTCTAATAGCACATCTGACAACCAAAGTCCGAGGGAATGGGAACGGGAATCAACTAGAGAAGACCGATATTTTAGACCGAGACATGAGATGTTTTCTGTTTCCTCAAATTGCCAAAGAAGGTATCTAACTCGTTACAGTTCTGTTAAAAAAACATGGACAAAGAAATCCGGAATGTTCATTAGCATAGTTGTACTGGTCTGAACCTTAGGGAATATAAGCGTTCTTTTTTTTTGAGGGGGGGGGGATTCGAACTACAATTGTTTTTTTCGTAAGGAAGAGTTCGTAAGGAAGGATTTCAAGGAAATTGAAACTTAATTGGAGGGGTGAAGAGTGAAACTTTGAATAGCTTGTGGTGGAAGAGGAGAATGTACAGATTTGGTAGCTTCAGGTGGCGTGTTTCGGAGGGGGGATTGTTTCGTTTATTCGGAGGAGGGAGGGGAGGGGTTATTTTACAAAAAAATAAAAAACGCATCGAAAATTTGTTTATATGCATTATTGTTACGTTTTATGAGCCGGACAAAAGTTTCGGGGGTTTAAAACACTATACCCCCCTCAATACGGACTTGGTAGTAGTAGTATAATTAAATGAGTAAATGCCACACAATCTATACATTTCTCCTGCTTAACTATTGGTGAAGAAAACCAGCGATATGTCGTGGTTGTTGCGTTCAAACATTGTAAGAAAAACATAAGCTTTTAGGAAAAGGTTAGCACTAATCTCTGGGTTGATCTACATTCCAATGTTTAAACCCCTCCCCCCCCCCATGAAATTCGGTAACTTTTATAAGCACATCAACCTTTCGGTATTGCAAGTCTGAAATATAAGAAAAATATCATTTTAGGCCCAAATTTTACTACTGGGATTCTCCAAACTGATCTTGAGCAACTTCAGATCTATTCAGATAAAATAACAATGATTAGCTCAAAAGAGAGAAAAAATAAAAAATTTTGCTCATAAATGTTAAATGAGTCTTTGAGATGCTAAGACCATGATACAATGTGCATAACAAAGGGGGTGAGCATATAAATTACACCTTTGTTTATAATAAAATATAAAACAAATATCATGCTCAAACATACTAGCAAATACCAGAAGTCGAGCTGGATAAAATATTCTTAACCTGAAATTTTCTATTCTGAGGAACTCGCGCGCCATCTATATTAATTTAATTAAACTTCTTTTATGCTGTTCATGATGTGGTTACAAATAAAGTCGTTATTCACGAGGTACAAAGCGAAGTGAGTTTAGCTTTCTATTATTTATATTCATAATTCGCAACTAGCAGAAAGTTGCCAGACTTTTATTCGCGAAAAGACAAGATTTGCTAAACAAAAGACAAAAGTGCCAGTGGAAACTGTTTCTGGCTAGTGATTTTTGGCGTTAGATTCAAATTATCACGTTCATAACTACAATAAAACATCCAGTTTTGACATTTTTCTTCATTTTATCGTCAATCACTTCAAGAATGAATAGTATTTTGAAAAGTTTGCATGATAAGGACTGGGACCAATTATCAACGCTGGTTTATATATAAATATTGTTCATGATAATGGAAGCGATGTAAATGTTTAAATAATTTGTCTTTTCGCTTGTTATTCGCGACTAGCTGGTGAAATTTCCTTTAGCCGGTCTTTCAAGGTCAGGTATACTTGTAAAACGGTCTGTTGAACTGTAAAAACGTTCATAGAAAACCATGTAGTCTTCACATTATGATAGTGGAATGTAAAATCAGTTTTTGGTGAAATGTTTGAAATCATGCCCCCCACCAGATTTTTTGCCCCCTCCCCCTTCCCCTTAATTTTGAAAACAACCTTGTGGGAAGTATTCTCATTGAAAAATATATTTTTTGTTATTATCGTTGAAAATATATTTTTTAGTATTTTCATTTAAAAATTTGTTAATAAAAAAAATTAAAAAAAAGCTTTATTTTTCTCTTTGTCAAAGTATTCTTGTTCACATTCTTTTCGTGGTCACAATATAATACTTTAAAAGCATTATTTATTATATTTTGCTGAAAATCAAGGATTAGAGTTTTCAACCCATTATATCCAAAAATACCGAGATTTCTGTATTTTCAAAACGGTTCATGGTAATGAACGGTTTTACTATGAACGGAACAATCGAAACTCTAAAAAACAGAATTTTGATAACAATATACATATTAAAAGTTCTGCATTTTATAGTGATTCCAAATTTGTAAAATTCTTTTAGTTTAAAGCTGTTCAAAAGCTATTAGGATATTTGATTTTCTCGCTATCGTCGTAAATGCAACGCTAATCGCCTTCAAAAACGGGAGCAGTCTTGAATGCTCCCGTTTTGAAGCAGACTTGAAGCAGACTTGTCTTGAAGCAGACTTGAATCCAAGAGTGAATGTTTTAACCCTCTCTCAATAAACATACAAAAGTTTGTATTTTTTCTGAGAAGGGTGGACATGAGTGTCTATTTATTTTATTTTTTTACACATGCACGAAAATAAGAGACAAAGAACAGTGTAGTGTTCATTGTATACTGTTGGAATGATTGAAATGGTAAAGTTCCACCATTTTTGTTGTTACTTTCTCTTCGTGGGAGAAATGGTTTATAAATGCAGATACACCAAGGAAACTTGGCCTGACAAACTTTTTTCCACTTGAGCAATTTGAAGAAGAAAAAGAACGTTCCAAAGTGATGTTTTTCCTGGCAAAGCAACTATTTTTACTGGCTGGGAGACCAATTTTCAATCTGTTTGAACTTGCCGTTAAGTAAAAAAAAAAAGAATAAGAAATCATGAACTTGGCGACTACGCGAAATCAAAAGACATTAATTCCAATTTCTACTGTACTTCCCTCGGGCTCGTTTAAAGTTATAATTCTATTAAATTTTTTTAGAGTGAAAAATAATTAGAGACACTTGAAACAGGCAAGTTATTTTCAATAAGAATTTTGTAATAATTATAATGATATTCCTAATATTTTGGCTTCGCATCCGGAAGCCTATATCAATGAAAAAAAAAATAGCCTAAGAAAAAAATAAAGAAAAAGCTAAAAAAAAAACAAAAACGAAAGGTTAGCTCACATTTAAACAAAATCAAATCGGCAAAGCGCCAACAATAAAGCGGCAAAGTAAGATGTCTACTTTACCTATACTATTGCACGTCCGATTTATTTTTCTGATATGGGATTCTAGCAAAATGAACCAAGTCTTTTTATTCAAAAATCTTGCGTGTACCCTAAGTTGAAATTTAGTAGAGATAAAGGAACAACCTAATAGCAGTTCCTTAAGTAATTAACAGTCTCTCCAATAATAATTAGCTCCACATATTTTATCAATGGCTAACTTTCTTTTAAATTTCATACTTTCTAGTTAAGTTGCCAAAAGCTGCTCTTTCATTGGCACTACCGTTTTCTAATCCCTTGTTAATTCGTCAAAGATCCAAGTATTATTCTGTTGTGTTTTTTTTTTAGTTTATAGTCCTTTGAGCAGGGACGTATCCAGGTGGGGGGTGGGGGCATCCAGCTTGACCACCCTCCTCTCCCCAACATTTTTCTCTGGTTTAAAAAGTAAAAAATATATTTGTTGCGTTTTGTAAAGCTTTTTGGGTACCCCCACCCCTCCCCTCGGAAACAAATTTTTGATACGGCGTTGCCTGTGAGGTATCCTTTTTGTATCCCAGTGACTTCATATTTCCTTCTGGATTTTTTTTTTTTTTTTTTTTTTTGCATCCCTGCAGTTTTAATGTTTAAAAGTAAGATGGAAATTATATCATTTGATAGCTGAGATTCAGCTGTATCTATATGCCGAATTTGTATTTCCAAATTTGCTCCGCTTTTTTTTTAGATTTAAATTGCGTTGAAAATACTTCGGAAATCGAAAGTAGAATTTGCTTCTGTAGGGTTTCCGCAAAATCGCATGTTTCACAGAGAATATAAGCCTTAAGTGTGACAAGTTAATTGTAGGTAAGTATATTATTTTTCATATATAGAATAAACCACGTTTAATTTTACAGTCCTGGAAGATCTCAAACACGAAATAGGAGGGAAACAGACCCAAGGGAGAATCACCCTGCTGGCAGCACCTTAGATTGTCAGAGTACATCCAATCAAGGTCGAATGCAATCTGGAGCTAGTTCAAGTCGCTACTCCTCTCTAAGACAGCCTGCTGGTCCCTTAATACAGGTCAGCTTTTTCTTTTTTTGGCTGTAAGACACAATCTGCTTCCTTAATTAAACTGCTTCAAATAAGCTGGCTGCGTTAGCTTGAAAGGTGTTGTCATAAGCACGGTTGCCACCTGTAGCACGAAAGTGCTATTTTAGCTCTATTTCATTATGTGTAACACTGTAAGACCTGATGGATTTAGGAGAAAAGCTGTAAATCTGAGAATTCCGTGAGTGGGTTTTAGGGTTGTTATTTGTCATCATTTTCTTCTACAAGGTAGGCTTTCGAGCTCCAAGGTAAGGCTGAAACCAAGACAAACAAGTAGTATAAGCTCCAACTTTTAACTAATAAATTTATAACTTGTTTTTTAAAAATGAAAACTTCTTTGCGAAGATTATACGTAATAAGATATGAAAGTGAAGTTTTCAATCTAAAGAAAACACACAAAAAAAAGAAGAAAAAAACCCACTAATGATCTAGTTGCGATATTCAGAACTACTTAGTCAATATTATCATTTAAATATATTTCGCTAAATACAAGAACTTTGCTGTGAGAAATATGCAAATTCAAGGTTTAAAAATTAGTGTAGTAATAAAAGTCTGATAACGGAATTTAGTTCCCTGAAGAAATTGTTTGCTCTGTTGAGCATACCAAACTCGATGCTTTTGGAGCATATCTGCCAATAGCGATAATTTAACCGGTAACAAAAATTAATTGCTAATATTATATTGGTTACCATTTTTATGGAAATAAAGGTCAGTAAACACTTTTATACCAGTAATTTTCCTTTACTTATTTCAATTTGCTTTGCTATTGCAGCAAGTTAGCTATTTCAGCTATTCAGTACTATAGACATAGACATATTTTATTAAACTTACTCTTTTTAGCGCTAAAAGCACTAATACCGAGGGTTTTTACAAAAACGGGAAAGTTAAATAACAGACACGACAACAAAAAATTAATAAAATCGTATTACTTTTTTTAGAATTTGTTGACCATGTCTGTAAAAAAGGGGACAAGGAAATGCTGGTAGCGAGTCGTACGGCACGTCACTGGGTTGAGCTTGTATTGTCTCCGGGTACAGGACGTAACGGGGGCTAGCGGGGGCAGAAGCGTCCTGTGTTTGCTGCTACGGAGCAGGATGGCCGAACTGGCAAATAAGTCTCTGACGGGGTTTAAAAAGCGACTCCAGGCCAAGAACCTTAAGCGCATTGTCATAAGTAGTGAAGCAAGGCTAGGTCGCTAATGGTTCTTTTTTTGGAGGGGTAAGATATTTCACCTTATTATCTTGTTACGTATAATCTTTTGTTTCTAAACATATTAAGAACTGACTTAACCCTTTTGTGACAAGTGCAGCCCCATTTTTTTAGGGAGTGTTTTTTTTTTGGTCCCGAAGACCGGAAATAATATAATAATAATAGAAAATAGTTCCTTCTGCGCTATTTGTGGCATAGGACATCAATAGATTTTTTGTGGGTATTATATTTATTTAACCGACGGGTCCCCTTCCTCGTCGGCTCTGCTGCAGCTGAGATCAAAACCACAGCCCCGCAAATGGTAGAAATAATGCAAGATAAATATATATTTAGCTTCAGAGTTCATGTTGGATTGTTAAAAAAAATTCCGTCTCTCGATTCAGACCAGATTAAGGTCCTAGAAGATTATTAACCTTGCATTGCTTAATGCTTCTAGAAAGAAGAAAACTTCAATTGATGAAAGTGAGTTTAAGATTTTACTTTGTCCTTGCTTTGGCCTTTGTTGCTTGACTGTACTGTAGCATAAATCTTTATCACTGGAATATCTAAAAGAAAACATTTTTTTTGTCTTGTATTTCTAATTTTTTCTACTTCGAAAGTGGAATAGGAGACCTTCTTATGGATTTATTCATAAGAAAACCTTCTTATGGATTTTTATTACAGTATAATGTTTTAGTACATAATTGTGTACTTGCTCCAATAAAATTTGTGGCATTCATGATTTCCCTAGCAAAAAAAATATTTTCTTATCTTTCATTTCTAATTATTTTTTACTTTCAATTTTAGTAAGGAAAGACGATTTTTGGGATTTTATTTTGATATAATGTGAATTTGAATTTTTGAAATAATTTGAATTTTCTGCCAATATAATCTGTAGCATTCAGGATTTGCTTCCCTTCTCTGGTTAGGCTAGTGTTGAAAGGTGAAGATACTGAAAAGGGAGTGGGATCGTTAGATCAAGCATGCTGAGTTTAAGTGGTATTTTTTTAATCTCACTGAAAAAGAAGAGACATAACGCCTTTTGCGCTACAGCAGGTGAGGTGACGTGTATTTTTTCTAAGCTTTTTTATTTTTGCTATTTTCTTCCTTTTATTTGAAAAGGTGAAGGAGACCCGGTGGAGCTTAACTCATGTCACTTGGCTCATTATCTGAAGGACCGAACCTCCCAATCTGACATTAATTTCATTAATATATCAAAACTATTATTCGAAAGAATGATATATATATATATATTTTTTTATTTATGATTGTCCCGTTGCTATGAATAGAGTAGAGTGAACAATATACATAGAATTCAAGGCCGTAAACAGGGGGAGGGTTAGGGGGTCTGACTCCCCCCCCGAAATGTTTGTCCGACTTAAAAAAAAAAATGAACATAAACAAATTTTGATGCGTTTTTCAACGTTTTTTACCCCCCCTCCCTCGGAATTTTTTCGTAACTCCCCATCAAAAAAAACAACAACATAGGTATGGCCCTGATAGGTTTTTTTTTACCACGTTGTGAATTTCAAGAAGTATTTCTACGTTATTCCTAACTACTCAATAGAAAGTCACTCACATAGTTCGAAGTGCAGTAAATTACCCAGCTCAGATAAATCACAGACACAAATATCAAACAGTTCGTGGTAAGTAACGAACTGTAAGTAAGGAGCGACCCGGGTCAATAGTAACCAAAACTCTATAAAACGGAATTTTGATACCATTAGATACATCAGAAAAATCAGATTTTAATGCTGGTTTCAAATATATAAGTTTCATCAAGGTTGGTTATACCCGTCAAAAGTTAAGCGCCTGAGAAAATTTGCCTTATTTTCGAAAAAAGGGGGAAAAACCCTTAAAAGCCATATAACTCTAATGAAAATCAAACCATCAGATTCAGCGTATCAGAGAACTGTATCTTAGTGGTTTAAAGCTCCTACCTGCAAAAATGTGGAATTTTGAATTTTTTTTTGCCAGAAAAAAGATCACGGATGCGTGTTTTTTTTTTTTCAGGGGTGATCATATAGATCAAGCACTTGTAAAACATGTTAAGAGAGCTAATTCGAGCATGTATCGGCTGATCCAGCGCCCTTTCTAAGCTACCAAAAAAATTGGAGGAAAGTTTGCCCCCCACTCATAGTAATTTTTTTCCCGAAGCACCCCCACACGGATTGTTAAATAGCCATATCGTACAACAGGATCAAGACCATTTAAAAAGTCTTTGATGGTGGCATAATCCCCCAAAGTTACCAGAGGAAGGGATGCAAGTTATGAACTTTATCCACTGTTTACATATAGGCTAGTATTGGTTATTAGGAAGTATACATGTGTTTTCAGGAGGAATTTTTTTCTAGTGGGGGGGGGGGTTGCTGGGGTCGGAGTAGGGGTTACGGGGGAGGATCTTTCCATGGAGGATATTTCCCTGGGGAAAGGAACATTTCCATAAAGGGGGTGCCAGATTTCCCAGCATTATTTAAAAAACGATCAGAAATTAAATAAAAAAACAAGTTTTTTTTAACTGAAAATAAGGAGCAACATTAAAACTTAAAACAAACAGAAATTTTTACATATATGAGAGGGTTCGCCCCCTAGTAAGTACTTTACTGTTTACGCTAAAGTTTTTTAGTGCTTTCAAAACAGTTATCTATTCTAATTAACCGCCCTTTGTGATTCAGGAGCTAGTGATTAGAACAAAATTCGAACTTTATCGTAAAGAGCGAGATATTGACTAGGGAGCAAACTCCCTAATATACGTAATAAAAACATACGAATATAGAAATTTGTTACGTAAGTTAATTCGTAAGTCACGTCAGAACAAACTTTCGAGAAAGCCATTTAGCAAAAAAGTAAAATTAATATGCAAATTTCGTTTTAAATATTCATGTACGGTGAGACAAAATCAAAGCTGTATCAATTCAAAAACATTCGGAAATTGACTAAAAAAAAAGTTTTTTTAACTGAAAGTAAGGAGTGACAATAAAACTTAAAACTAACTGAAATTATTCCGTATATAAAAGTGGTTGTCCCCTCCTCAACACCTCGATCTTCACGCTAAAGTTTGACTCTTTCTCACAATTTTATTTTTTAAACGATAAAAAACTTTGGCGTAAAGAGCGAGGCGTTGAGGAGGGGACAGCCCCTTTCATAAACGGAATAATTTCTGTTCGTTTTAAGTTTTAATGTCGCTCCTTACTTTCAGTTAAAAAAACTTGTTTTTTTTTAGTTAATTTCACCTAAATACAGGAATAGAGATGTAGGAGACAAAGATAAAAAAAAAATCACTAGAAATGCATAGCTGAAACAACTAAAATTTTATGAAGTAGAAAGTATTGAAATAAAATATTGGTAGAGGAAGTACAATAAAAAAAATGACCACAAGATAAATGGATATAAATATCCTTCAGGAATCTTTCTGGGAAAATTTATGTATTTAACCTTCGCCATCCCCTCCCTCTCCACCACTTGAATTTGATATGAATGTTTGTTCCTTCTTCCTCCGTATCCCCGCTTACAACAATACTGGGACCTATGATGGGTAACCTAAAAAAAATTCCAGCAGTGGGTGTGTAAAAGTGGAACACTCGAATTGAAACACAATTAGAGATAGTCTACTTTTCTCTCAGTATATATATATATATATATATATATATATATATATATATATATATATATATATATATATATATATATATATATATATATATATATATATATATATATATATATATATATATACATATATACATATATATATATATATATATATATATATATATATATATATATATATATATATATATATATATATATATATATATATATATATATATATATATATATATATATATATATATATATATATATATATATATATATATATATATATATATATATATATATATATATATATATATATATATATATATATATATATATATATATATATATATATATATATATATATATATATATATATATATATATATATATATATATATATATATATATATATATATATATATATATATATATATATATATATATATATATGTGTGTGTGTGTGTGTGTGTGTATATATATATCTATATATATATATATGTGTGTATATATATATATATATATATATATATATATATATATATATATATATATATATATATATATATATATATATATATATATATATATATATATATATATATATATATATATATATATATATATATATATATATATATATATATATATATATATATATATATATATATATATATATATATATATATATATATATATATATATACATATATCTTTTCCTGGCATTATCTGAAAAGAGCATGTGAAAAAATCACTGATTTTGCAGTTTTATTTCGTGTCTACGCCGCGTTTCCTTTTCTTTGTTTCAGACATTGGCCGCTATGCCTTGTAGCGCTAGCTATTTTTTTATTGATCATGCTTATGCAGGAGTGGCGATGATTAGGACTTTATTAAGCCTTTTGAAGATTCACTTTTACTTGTTAGCAGAGATATGTGCATGTTTTATTAGGGAGGAGGGAGGAGACACCAGACAATTATTGTACTTTCCTTATTTTTAGCAAAGCTCGAAATGTAGAAATGATCCTGCATGCTTTGTTCAGATGCAGCGAAAAAAAAATGTCCTGAATTGCACAAAGGGAATTATGTTGAGTTTTCCCCATGTACGGGAAGTGATTCTTGACAAGTATCTAAGGATCGATTTCGGGGTATTAGAATGGGTATTTGAAAAAATATTGTGAATTGTATTGAATATATGACAAATAATTTGCTAAAAATACGGGGAAAGGGCCCAGACCTCCAGATGAGGATCTGCCTGTTTGCACGAGAAAGGAGTAATGCCTAGTTCGAAAAAACTTCACAGTTCTTGATTATTCATAATTTTGCTTGATTAAAAAACGAAAATATTGATGAATAGAAAAATATCAGAATATTGAGGCTGTTTAGTCTCAGTTATAGACCAAGAGAAGAAAAATCGTTTCCTGAGCCCCATGGTCACTGGATCTATTTTTTCTTGGAGGTCCTGCGCCTCTCTAAATGTATTAGTTATAATGTTCAATTAAGCTTGGACTCACACAACTGCATTTTTTTCTGATGCAAAACGAATCACACACAGCTCACGCAGCAAATTTGCAGAACTGCCTATGTCAAATTGGTCCATTCTTTGTGTTAAAAAGTAAATGGGAAAACTTGTGATATTGGATTTGGTTAAAGTCCCATTTAACAAATCGTTTTCAGTAACTCTATTGGAAAATTACAACGCAATCATTGAACGATCATGACGCATGAACATGCTGTAAGATACTAATAAAATTAGATGGGAAACTAACAAAACCATTTTGTGTGAAAACACAGCTATTATATGTCATATGGTAGCCGCCCAAAAGGTCCGACAACTCACTTTTCTTCATGCTAAAAAACGTTGTTCTATGTTCACAATGGTCTGGGCCAGCTTAGTGTTGGAACTCGACTATCGTTACCTTGCAAAATCATCTAATAAACAAATAAAAGTGATTTTCTATACATTGATTTTTCCAAGATTTCCTTCTTAACAAGACCAGTAACATGCCTAAATAATGTCTCAGTCCAAACTGGTGCGTTATGGACTAACATTAACAGAACACCTAGATTTGATGGCTTTTTAAATATAGCTGAGAATCTACTTTAGAACATTTCATGTCACTTGTTTTGGAAAACCTTTTTTTCTTTTGCTTTGGATTTTATTGGCCAAAATTCAATAGAACGAAAATTAGATTTGCGAAGTATCAAGTGTACTTGCAAGTCTTGCCGCTTGGTGCATAGTTCTTTAAACTTGACAATTGAAAAAAAACGTCGACTACTGCAAGCTATTTTTAAACTTTTATTAAGTTTAATCACTTTTGTCGTCACTTTTGTAGTTTTTCAAGCTAATGGATTTTCCTTGTTGTTAAAGCAAAGGGACTGTAAGTTTCCTTGATAGGGGTTTCGGAAAAGGTGGTTTTGATACTATGCTTTGTTTTTTGATGTGACACTGTTTTTAAAAACTATTGGCTCTTTTATTTTTTTACTAGGGGACAATAGTAAAAGAACCTTCTCCATCCTCTCCCTCTCTAAAGTACGTAATGTTTGGCCAAGGGAGGTTTCCATGGGCACGTTCCCATTCATACCCGCCCTTTTTTGATTTATTATTTTGTAGACATTATTTGTAGACGATTATTTTGTAGACAAGTTTAAAGTGAACAAATCTTGATAGTATTAGGAATACAGACTCGCTTTAGAATTTGTGTCATAACTTAAAATTCTCCGTCGCATAGAGAGAAATAACCGGATTTCAAGAGCCCATATTATGGTTGTTTCCGCTCTCCATCATCCATCATTTGCGAAGTATCAAGTGTACTTGCAAGTCTTACTGTTAGTAAACTATTTTGGTGCTGTTCTATTAGCTGGAAAACTCGCAAGAAGTGAAGTTTAGTTAATGCTAATGAAATAAAACAAAATAGGATAAAAATATAACTATTTAGAAGCAAATTTTGGCTATATATTGTCCCTTCAATACCCAAAACACTAAAGTTTAAATATTGTAAACGCAGTGACAACCACTGTTTGCAATGCTCGGCATAGGAATTCTCCGTTGAAAGAACCTGTTTGACTAGTTTCTTTTATCATATTCGCTATACAATATCTCGCGAGTTTCCCAGCTAATAGAACAGTACCACTCTTTTTATACCAATATATGGTACTATTTTGCACACTGTAACAATAGCTTGCCTGTTGTTCTAGTACGCTGGCGCTCTATTGACGCAGACCTTTAAATCTAGCACATTTTTCTAGATTTTATCCTAAAATTAGTCGGCCGACTCCCACTGTAAGACGAAATTGTTTAACCAGAAATAAGAAATAACACGAGGAATGACAAAAAAAAAAAATATTTTAGCCCTCCGATTTTTTTTTCAAATAGACAGCAGTTAAAACAGTTCTATACTGACATGTACTTAAAAACACTATCCATACTGAAAATGATAAGGAAACATCTTAATTGTCTATCACAGTTTTTACACCATATGATTGGTACATTGAAAATCGGAAACAGTAATGTATCCTCTTTATCAATGTTCTCAAATTGACCTATGGGCGATGCCTATCGTTACACCTAATTATAGTTATTTGTCAATGAAAAACGGATCAGTACATCTGAACACAAATATGATTCCCTAAGGACTAGACTGTGTATATACATTATCAAAATACAACACTGAAATCGAAATTCTTATGGGTGGTTGTAATCCCACATACAAGGAGTCTTAACCGGGTTGAAAAGGCCTACATTTTATTAATTAATAAATGTGTATATGAATACAAATATCAAAAGTTAGACAAATTAATAATGATGCATTAATCAATAACTGGCGAAATAATTGTACTCCAAAGATAGAGTAGATAATTTAGGTCAAACTATCATTTATTATAGGGGGTGGTTCGGCCGATTTTCTTTATTTTGGCCTATTTGCGAGACTGTGACAGTAAAAAACGTTGAGAAAAGATAGCCTATAGTATAAGTAGACAGAACACGAATTCTTCAATCATGTTTGGTCTAATAATATACGAACTGCCAATCAAGGAGTATAACTGGAGTTGTTTACTCCCTTCTGAAGTCCAGCAAGAGTACCATTTTCTTTCTGTTGTCAAAACCTTTGAAGAAAAAATGCGGTACTTATGTACTATTTGTAACATACGCGCTATATTGTATAAGGAAGCTGCTTAAGAAACTAGTCAAACGGGTTTCTTTCAACGGACAATTCCTACACTGGGGATTGCAAACAGTGGTTTGTCATTGCGTTTACAACATTAAAAATTTTGTTTTTCGGGGTTTAGGGGGGGGGGGCAAAAGGTACCTAGGTTAGGTTAAGTTACGTATTTAATATATGCTATGCTTTATCATATTTTTATCCTATTTTGTTTTATCTAATTAGCATTAACCAAACTTCACTTTTCGCGTGTGTTATGGATAGTACATAAGTACCAAACTCTTCTTCGTGTCTTCCTCAAACTTCTTCATCATCATCAGTGGCTACAAAACTTTTATTCATAGAATTTGACAAATGAAATTATAGAGAGAAAACGGGTATAACATTTAAACAAAGCAGTGGACAAAAAAAAAATACAAACCGATTTATCCGTTTGAGGTCATCATGGAACACGCTTTTTTGATTTAACTGTATCCATGTACTTCTGAAACTACTGTCGATTATTTTCTTGGAACAAAACACCGTTGAATATTGCTGGTCTTAGCTAGCTTTTATGTATCATATTCGTAGAAAAAAACTTCAAAGCTCGGTTAAACAGAAATCTTTTTTTCAAGACTGAGAATTTTTTAAGTTTCTACAATTGCTCTACCCCTAACCACTTCAAAATTTGCTAAAACAGTATACTATTCTGTCCTTTTTGTCATACGGAACGTAAATTATTTTATTCTTCAATGCTAACGTCTCCCTTTAGGTTGTCCGAATATTCAACCGCTTGAACGAACTCCAAGTATATGGTATGATTAAGACCATATGGTATAATTTCTTTTCGTCCTTCGTTTCATTACCGTTTTTATCTTTAATTGCTGCGTTTAACATAAAAAAAAAATGTGAGTAAAAATAAAATCAGGTTCTAGATAAAAACAACCTATATTGATGATGATTGTATTGTACAGTATAGCAAATACAGGGCCATCATTTCTTTTGGATTCGAGTCAATCCGAGGTTAATACGCGAAAATGTGTGCACCATAATTTTGGACCCATCCGAATGGACATTAGGCTGTAAAAGTTAGAAAAACAAACTAAAAAGAAAACAAAAAAACAAAATCATCGGCCATTGCAAGCTTGTTATCACCTCTCCAGTTTGTTTGTTTCTTACGTGTTTTCAGATTGTTATGGTCTATATCCATTTTTATGGTTCTTAGAGGCCAGATTTCCGAGGATACGACCTGAATTTGTTCAATGAAAGTATGTTTTCGCTTCCACCCTCCTCCTGTTAGACTAAATAAAGAGCCATAGTTCAACTCGTCCTTTTGACCAGAGTAGAACTGGATGGATAAATTCACCTTTTGTTGAACAAATGGTTTCTTTCATGAGGATGGGAGGTTAACATGAGTTCAACTCTCATCCTCGTGAACATGGGCCCTTAATAGGCTTTTTCCGCAGTCCAACGGTTTTGCTAGAACGGCAACAACATAATTCTTAGCTAACAAAATTGTCTGGGAATAATTCAAGGAAACGTACTAATTGGGTGGGAAATTAAAAAACCACAAGCTTGAAAATAAACTTGATTTTTTTTTGCGGGGACAAGAGGACCTAAAGACATATAAAAAATGTACGCAAAATAATAATATGCAAATATAATATGCACAAATAATATGGAAAATATAAGAAATGTTAGCAGTCATTGGAAGGGAAATTAAAAGTTCTAGTGCCCTTTTTAAGTGACCAAAAAATGGAGGGCAACTAGGCCCCCTCCCACGCTCATTTTTTTCCCAAAGTCACCCGATCAAAATTTTGAGATAGCCATTTTGTTCGGCATGGTCAAAAATATGAAAACTATGTCTTTTAGGATGAATTAATCCCCCGAAGTCCCCGGGGATAGGGCTGAAAGTTATGAACTTTACCCAATGTTAACATATAGTATTGGTTATTGATAAGTATACAGACGTTTTCAGGGGGAATTTTTTTTTGGTAGGTGGGGGGGGGGTCAGGGGTTATATGGGAGGATCTTCCATGAAGGAAGTTTTCATGGGGAAGGGACATTGCTATGAAGGGGGCGCCGGATTTCCCATCATTATTAAAGAAAAAGATCAAAAATTAATTAAAAAAAAAGTTTATCAACTGAAAGTAATGAGCAACATCAAAACTTAAAACGAACAGAAAATATTACGTATATGATTGAGTTCACCCCTTATTCAATACCTCGCTCTTTAAGCCAAAGCTTTATTAGTACTTTCACAAGAGCTATTTATTCTAATTAACGGCCTTTGTGATTAAGAGGTCATTTTGAAAGAATTGGAATAAAATTCGAACTCTAGCTTAAAGAGCAAGGTATTGGCTAGGGTGCGAACCCCCTAATATACGTATTAAAAATATATGAATATAGAAGTTCGTTACGTAAGTTAATTCGTAAGTTACGTATATTTATGACTAATGAAAACGTTCGTAAATAAAATTAAAAAACTTTCGAGAAAGCCATTTAACCAAAATGGCTGGTGAGCCAATATCAAAACCTCCATTAATTCAAAATCGTTCAAAAATTAAATAAAAAAAAAAGTTTTTTTTAACTGAAAGCAAGGAACGACGTTAAAACTTAAAACGAACAGAAATTATTCCGTATATAAAAGAGACTGTCCCCTCCTCAACGCCTCGCTCTTTACGCTAAAGTTTTGACTTTTTCACAACTCTATTTTTTTAAACAATAAAAACTTTAGCGCAAAGAGCGAGGTGTTGAGGAGGGGACAGCCACTTTTTTATACGGAATAATTTCTGTTCGTTTTATGTTTTAACGTCGTTCCTTACTTTCAGTTAAAAAAAATTTTTTTTTTTTTTTTTTTTTTATTTGGATAAGGGTAAGCAGAAAAGCCGGTAAAACTTATGGAGCCTGTGAGGAGTATATTTGCCCTGAAAAACATTATTTGTTTACCATTTTTCAAGTATTAAAATTCTAACTGGCCTTTTTTTCAGCTGTGGTTTTACATTCATGTTAAAGTTTTTCTTTTGTTGGAAACATAAAAAAAATACGTGGCATGGGATATAGGTGGAAACTCGCCCAACTCCTTGGGGAGGGGTCGCAAATACGAGTGTTTTTTTTATGTCCAATTTTTCTGGAGGGGTGTCCTTCGCACCAGTCTTAGGAAGGAACCCCCCTTCCGTGCGTCAGGTACGGCCTGGGCTGTCGTAGACCATTCAGGGGTAATAGAAATTAGTTCTCTGTTGCGAAATGCACACGACTCATTGGTATTTTCCATTCTGATTTCAAATATCCCATCTTTATTAAGTGACCGCTAGACCGTTTTTACCGGCTAAGAAACCATGCTATGAAGAAGTCTGAAGATAACAAATCTATTTCCAAGTCCAATAATGTTGTCCTCTGTATTTCTTTGAGCTACGTTCCTCGTCTCTTCTGTGGCTGCGCCTCACCTGCCGAGAGGAGAGATAGACGGCTATTGGCATCTGTCCCGAAAATCCAATGGAATGAACGTCAACAGTTGTTGTTGGGAGTCGCTTTTTTTATGCTAGTCGCTGTGTAGAATTTTTAATATTTCTTGTGTTTTGAAAACAAAGAATAATTGGTGCTTGTATTATCTCTTGTTAAAAAGCGTGTAAGTGTTTCCTGAAATATTGGATGATCCTTGAGAATCAAGTTATTTGTTGGATAATTCCCTATACTAAGGTATAGAGACTGTCATAGCCCAAGTGGTTCTTCTTTGAATTCAGCTAAGGCCTATAATAGCCTAGTTGTAGGTCCATGATGATTAACAATTTTCTTAAGACGAGGTTTAGGTTTGGTAAATTTCTACCAAATCATATTATTGAGTTAGGAATAAAGTGAATAGACCATTCGATGCCTTGTTTTATGCTGATTACGAATATAGCCTAATAATCATTTCGGTAAAGTTCTACGAAATCATATTATTGAGTTAGGAATGAAGTGAACACACCATTCGGTGTATAGCCTATATAGAGGGGAGGGGCTGAAATTCATTTCCGATAGAAATGCTTATTATATTCCTAATCAGCATAAAAAAGGCATCGAATGGTGTATTCACTTTATTCCTAACTCAATAACATGATTTGGTAGAACTTGACCACCATTTCTATTGGAAATGAATTTCAGCCCCCCCCCCTATGTATGCCAATTCAGGGTTAGGTTGCAGAAATATACACCCTGAATTGGTATTTATAGTGGGGGGGGGGGCTGTAATTCATTTCCTATAGAAATGATTACTATATTCGTAATCAGCATAAAAAAAGGCATCGAGTGGTATATTCACTTTATGAGTAAGTCAATAATATAATTTGGTAGAAATTTACCTTAGGTTTTAGTTTTTAGGATCTTTTCTGTTGTACCTTTGTCCCTAGGCTATTTAAAATGTATTTTTTAGTGGTTTATGGGTATTAACTTGAAACAAAGAAGTGATGCATGGCAAAATGCATAGGAAATATATAATGTGGACTATATATTGGCACAATGAGGGGGAAGGGTAAAATGAAGTAAAGCGCTTTTAGGAATGATAAAAGTAAGTATTTTAAAATCACTTGTATCATTCCTAAAAGTACTTCACTCCCCCCCTCCCTAAGGTGTAAAATATATAGCCCAAATAGTACTTGTATAATATAACCCCTACCGCTCAAGTTGTTCATTCATTGACGCATAATATAACCTTTTTTTTTGTTAGTTTCTTTCTGGTTAGCGTGGCACAAGACGAAGAGATGTGACAGAATAGATCGAAAATATATAATTTGGGATATTTATTTGCAAATTAGGGGGGGGGGGGTAAAGTATTTCGACAGTGTAAAGCTATAAAACAATTCGTAAAGTTGGAAAGAGAATAAAAAAGGCATCCAGTTATGTTCGTAAGTCAATATTATGAACTGCGAAAAATTTGCCAACAATTCTTACTTCATAATATGCAGAATAATTGTACCTAACACATTAGTCATGCGAAGCCGCTATACTTCCCCCCCTCTAATATGCAAATATATAGCCCAATTTTGATTCTGAAGTACCGTATTACGTTTTTATCATACTTAGGTATATTTCATTAGGATTGAGCGTCAGAGAAACATGTTAGAAGAATATTAGGTAGGGGTTATAACCACCTAAATTTTGTTAAAGGTCAAGAATAGCAGCTCTTCAGAAGGAGACATGCCAGAACAAAAAGAAGAACAACTATAATTGGGGCTATTAAAAGGGAAACAGTATTTATTTTTATGGGTATTGAGGAGGTTTATAACTTTGAAGCTGCAAATGTGGTTTCTATTAAATTTAAAAAGCGCACTGTTTACCAAATAAAAAATCCGGCACTTGAATGATATACCCCTTGCATCTCAAGTTGTTCGTGCATTGACGCATTGTAAAACCGGTTTTTTTCAACTTAGTGTGAGACAAGACAAAAATAGAATTGACAGAATAGATGAAAAAATAGTCTATTTTGGGCTATATATTTGCGCATTAGGGGTGGGGGGGGGGGTAAAGTATTTGGACAGTGTGAAGTTAGGAAAAAATTGGGTACTTATTTACAATCCGGGTAAACACGCAAGAAAGAGTGCATCGAAATCTCAAAGATGCGTTATTAAAAACAGGTTTTTGCTGCCTTGTGAGGTATTGCTTGCTCCGTGACAAAGGTTTAAACTTTATTTTTTGGGGGTTAAAGGAGCAAAAAAAGGTACCTAGGTTAAGTTACGTATTTAATATATTTGCTTTACCCCCCCCCCCCCCCCCCTAATGTGCAAATATATAGCCCAAATTTGTTTCTGAACTATTATATTTTCATCCTGTTTTGTTTTATTTCATTAACATTAACGAAACTTCACTTCTCGCGTGTTTACCGGATTCTTAATAAGTACCAGCAATTGTTACTTCATAATAGCAGAATGATTGTACCTAACACATTGGGCATGCAGACCCGCTGTACTTTGGCTAATATTAGCTAAAGCGTGTACTATAATAACTCGTGCTAGCCAAGTGGCAGTGTGTGCGAGATTGTGAATCTTTTGTCCGAAGGGCGAAGGTTCAAATCTTAGCGCATCCTATTACTTGGTCTAGGACGGTGTCGACCCATAATAATGGGTAGCTTACCCAGCTCATGGGTACCAAAGACGTCTGGGGGAGGTATGGCGGAAGGTGGTTCTTCCTGTGTCGTTGCCTTTTGTTGGTTTGAATTAATTGTCGTATTTTGCAATTTCGACTTTTGCACTTTGAAGTTTCTTAGACCATGAGGTGGTGGTCGGGATGAGGAAAGATCAGTCCTTTTTGGTACTTGTCAATTAGCTGGTACACACGCGAGAAGTCAAAAGTTTGGTTTATGCTAATAAAACAAAATAGGATGAAAATATAATAGTTTAGAAACAAATTTGGGCTATTTATTTGCACATTAGGGGGGTGGGGGTAAAGCATATCATATATTAAATACGTAACCTAACCTAGGTACCTCCCCCCCTAAACCCCAAAAACAATAGTTTAAATTTTGTAAGTGTAGTGACAAACCACGGTTTGCAATCCAATTGATCTATTGAAAGATACCCGTTTGACTAGTTTCTTTTAGTATCTATCTTGCGTGTGTACCTGATAATTGACAAGTACCAATTTTTTTTATATCCCGTGCCCTTTGACTATCTGGATATGGACCTCTCTTGCCCCCCCCCCTAATAAAAATGCTGGAGATTCGCCCCTGTTGATACTTGCCTCGTATGTAAAAGCGACAAGAACCGCATATAGAATCTCAAAGATTCTATATGAAAAACAGTTTTCATCTGCCTAGTGAGCTATTGCTCACTCTGTTAAAAATATTTAAACTTCTGTTTTTTTTTGGTTGAAGGGCAAAAAAGGTATCTAGGGTTGGTTACGTATTTGACTTATGCTATGCTTTACCCCCCCCCCCCCTAATGTGGAAATATATAGCCTAAATTTGTTTCTAAACTCATTTCAAATAGAAATTTTATTTGGGTATACAATCTTTTAAATAGCATAGGCTACCTTAACTATCCTTGTCTCTGGGACCTCTAGGGGGGGGGGATGTCTACTGGATATGTTTCCTTACATCCTGGTTCAAAAAAGTTTTTTTTTCAGTGAATACGTTGAGATTGACGTTTTTGCGGGCGATAGGGTATCCAATTGAGCAAAACTGGAAAACTAAAACCCCACACCTTGTTACCATAGAGAAATTGAGAAGAGTTGTATATATCAATGAAGAGCTAAAGATCTATGCTATGCATCAACCCTTGAAAATTGTTAGTTTATTGACTTACCGACAAGGGCCCCTTTTTGGAAATACCAATTATCCTATTTTGAGATATATATCCTTTCAGTGTTTCAGTTTTGTTGACATGTTAACAGAAAGCTGATTTTCTTCTCATTCTAAAAATGTAACTTTTATTGCCTGATATTTATTCAATAAATCAGAAATATTAAACATATTTTTTTCTTTTCAATTGTTTGTCAAAACAGAGACCACATGTTTAATTTATGCTGACAAATTATTGGTGAGGATTTCGCCAAGAAGGTGGGGCTATTATTATTACCCTCACATTGCATCATATTTTAGTAAATTAGGGGTGGTCCAAAAACCAGCTGCCTCTTTAAATAGCATAGGGTATCTTAGCTGACTGAAGGCCTACGTTGGTGTATCCAGAATGTTGTCTCTGGGACTTCTATGGGGGAGGGGAGACTGCACGAGTGTTATAATATATGTACAGCACGCGAGGCATCCACTCGACAAAAGCAAAGATTTGATGCTATCTAATGCTGTATAAACAAGTATTCAGGGGTTTCTTGCTCTAGGAACTACATTTAAACAAGTTTTTTGGGGGTTTAGGGGGGGGCTAGGTTAGGTTATGTATTTAATATATGCTATGCTTTACCCCCACCCCCTCCCTAAATTGCAAATATATACCCCAATTTTGTTCATAAATATTATATTATCATCCTATTTTGTTTTATTTCATTAGCATTAACCAAACCTCACTTCTCGCGTGTGGTACAGATATTAAAACAGTACCAAAAAAAATCTGCAGTCCTGGTTCAAAGAAATTCCTCCATTAGTGTAAGGTATTTTTCAAATTCTAGGTAGCTCTTGGGGTCCATGCCTCCCTATAGTGTGGAAATCAGATGTGTTGTTTTAGTGTTTAGTTCAGAAGAGGCCATGCTCCGGAGTGTTACTCACAGTTATTTTTGGGTGCCTTGTGATTTTTTGTTTAATGAGAGGTATCTTAATTGTCAATTTAAAAACGAAACTTCATTTATAGATATGTCCAAAAACTTGGTGTGACGTATCTGAAAATAACTTAATCAATTGAAAGAATGGGGCTTATGACAAAAAAATAGTCTAGACATGTTCGAGCTTTCGTTCAATATCTATATGTGCTGAGTTTCTTCTTATTTTTGTATTCTATGAAAAGTTTTCCAAGAGCCAAATTGAAAATATGCTCTTTATTTTAAAATTTTCAGTCTCATCTAGGCTATGGCCTAGAACATTTCTTCTGTATAGAACAAATGATGGGGTGCCTAGCAACAGGAGAGAATCCAATAAATCCCAAATTTTATGGCAACCTCCTTACTTTTTTTGTTAGACTTTGTTTAGTCCCTTGGCTAT
Organism: Artemia sp. Qi Xiang Cuo; assembly: GCF_049724085.1. Classification (NCBI taxonomy): domain Eukaryota; kingdom Metazoa; phylum Arthropoda; class Branchiopoda; order Anostraca; family Artemiidae; genus Artemia; species Artemia sp. Qi Xiang Cuo. Next base: position 26,315,719 of record NC_142797.1, on the reverse strand, counting down.
AAACAGATGGCCTATAGCTAAAGTAATAAAAACTGTTTTTAGTGAGATGTAGGTTATGGTTTAAAACCGAGGCGTAGACTACATGGGATAAGCCTTTTGGAGTTTGGATTACAGCAGCCTTTAATATTCTGATTCATGAATAGTTTAGAATAGCTTTTTTGACATTATTGTGAAAAAAAATCTTGGTGGCATTCCCCCTCTATATATTTAAGTTTACCGATCACGTGTCCAAGGTATCGCCACCTTCGTTGCCGAATGACGTCTGTAACTGTGGGCTGGCCTGAGATAGAGCGGACTATCTGGCTTGTGACGTAATCTAAAGTATAGGGGGGGTGGGTGGGTATAGTATAATGGGTCTTCATGCAAAAAGTGTTAGCTACAATTATTCTCTATATTATGAAGTAAGAATTGTTTTCTAATTTCACGCTGTCCAAATACTTTACCATCCTCCTAATTTGCAAATATATAGCCCAAATTCTATAACTCCAATGTATTCTGTCATCTGCCACTTGTTTCCCACTGAGCGTAAGCTAATTGTCTCTTAATGCAGACAGATGAAGCCAGTTTGCTCTCGAGTTTTACACGGCATAATTCTTGAGTGTTGTAAGTATAACAGATATATCTTTCTCGATAACTGTTTCACGTCTGATTGTCAGATACAGAGACAGTTTCAGGGGGGAGACAAAGGGACGCTTACCTCGGGCGCAGGGGGTTACAAAATTTCAAATAAATGATCTAACGGTTATAATCATTTTGTAATTTTATTTTTTTTAAAATAAAGTATAGGGCACAGTTGGCAAAATTTTGTTAATAAATGAAAATGTTGTTAAAGTTTGGCCCTGTAAATTTCTGGGGGACAGGGAGGGAGGGGGCGCTAATCAAGATTTTGCCCAGGCGCAAGAGAGGCCAGAATAGCCATTGGTCAGATAGGCCTATTAGAAAGGACTCGTGTACCTCATGCAAATTCTTCTAGTACTGACAGGAGATGCTTCGACTTATTTTGTGGAAAATTCGAATTATGAATTCTTGAGAATTCACTCCCGAAACTTGGGGGAGAGGGTATCGTATCTAGTCGTTTTATTACCAGATATTTGCACAGGATCATTAGAACAGAGCATAGAAGTAGGAAAATCTACTGAAACATTTATATAGAGGTGTAAAGCAAGATAGGCACTGCATGATTCGTCGAGTCAAAATGCTTGTTGAATAGTTATGTATTTTCAGACATGCGTGTAGGTCAGAATACGTTGGGGTCAGTACCCCCCCCCCCCCCTCTTAATCTCGAGATACGATTATTCAACAAATTGCATTTATTTGTCCCAGTTCGGCTTGTGTTTTTTTTTCAGTTTTCTATCCCTCCTCCTAGAATAAACTGAAAAGAGTGGACCCTCTCCTGAAATAAGTTCTTAAGTTCTTGCCAAGATGGGAGGCATCAAGAAACCCTAACTTTATTTCTAAATACTCATTTATAGACGCACGTAGGTCTGACTCCAAAGGAGGTGATCAAAGCGTTTTTCCTAGGGATGGGGATCAAAACCGGAGAATAAGAAATTTTTAGTTTACTATATTTTCACTTTTTCCAAGAAGCCTCTCATGAGAAATACCTTCCCTTACATCCCTCACCCCCCTGTGAAGTTATTTTCATTGATATTGGGTAATATGTTTATAGACATTTCTACGAGCCCCTAGGCAAAGACATTTCTACGAGTCCTTTGGGGAAGAGATCTTGAGCCTCATATCCAAGGCCGTATCCAGGGGGAGTTACGGGGTTTCACCCCCCCCCCCCAAAAAAAATGACTCCTAAAAACGGAACAAAAATGTTTATAAAGAAATTTTGATCCGTGTTTCAAAGTTTTTCCGTAACATCTTCCCCATCCCCGAGCAAAAAGCATGGATACGCCTTTGCTCAAATTCCTCTTCACATATACGGGTAATAGTTTATTGCAACTGTTCTAAAAAATGTATCCGACTAGGCCACTGAATTTCCTTTATTTTAGAGAAGAAACACTTTCAGACTCTTAAGAAAACATTCAGCTACATCTCAGAAAGAAAACTAAGTTTTTCTCTTAGAGACAATCTAATCAATATTATTAGAAATGGACAAAAAAAAGTAGAAAAGAAATGGCAAACTTTCTTCTAATAAGACTGATCATATTTTGGTGACAAACATGGGATGGTACCATTCAGATTGGGATCTATAGCCAGCAAGTTTACAATTTATATTCCATGCAAAAATCCAGATATATTTGAATTTATTTAATCTTAATAAATTGACAAGTTTCTCAAAGCATTTTGAAAGTCAAATCAGTTGAGAATAACCAGTAGCTAATTGACTTATTTGTGATTTAATAATTATTTTATTCGAGTTGGGCATGGTGACCTAACGTAATTTGGAATGACTTGAATGCTCTATTAAAATATACATTAATTATTTTAATTTAGTTCGATAATAACGATTTAGGTCATATGCATTCGAACATGTATTTTTAAATCTCGTTTATTTAGTCTTGTAATACAAATTTGGATGATAACATATGAAAAAAATATGGTAAATATTTTGGCTACAGTAATAGTCCTAGACGCGTATCAGCCGGTGGAGGACCTCAGGATCTCCCTCCATAAAATTACTTTTGTGAGTGTTTCTATTATTTATATACTTATCAGCTGTTGATTCTTTACATATATCTGATGTAGCAGCTTTCGGGCTGAAACGAGATTGAATTACCTTACTCTTAATTGTTACTACTATAGTTTTTATCGTTAAGCGTAGGTTAATAAGATTTGTAACTTAGGAAATTTGATTTTGATTAAATCAGGAGCAGATTAATTTGAGTCAAATGTTTGATTCTCTTTGAAGTGCGGAATACAGTAATTAAGGCTTGTTACTGGCGGATCCAGGGGGAGCAGGGGGACCCTGGCCCCATTTTTTTCTGGCAACCCATTCCTTTTTTTCTGTTTTTCACTCTTTGTGAATAAATTTGTCAATTATTATCGCCCTTGTCACAACCCCGCATCATTTTGCTTATTGGTGCCCTTGTCACATTGCCCCCCCCCCCCCAAGGGTTTGCTGTATATTTCACTCATATCACTCAGAATGTTCGAGGAGGGCAAGGGTGATACAAAAAGGTTACTTTTGTTGAATAAGCCAACCACATCAAACCATCAGAACATGTATTAATGGGCCAAGACCTATGTCAAACCATCAGAATGTATTATTGATGTAATTTATTGCGAGTATAAATGTTTTCTGAATAACTTAATTTTAGAGAATCACCAGTTACACATGTAGAGAGAGAGAGAGAGAGAGATGTAAAGATTTGTAAAAAAAAAAATTTTTTATAATATCCTATGAATTGTCTATTTTTGATGTTCAGCAAATCTTTATTTCGTGTCGAGATGCAAGGCCTCATATCTGATTAGTTAAAGTGCAATTCACACACGTCGTTAGCTAGACATCAGTGTGTTGGTATAGTCATTTTCGACCAATCGTAATTTGCTTTCTCTTTTACAAGTATCACTGATTGGTCCATAGTGATGATGGATAGGAATTGATGCCCAGTTAAGTACATAAATCAACGGGGCTTAGAGAAAACCTGAGATTTACTTTCTGCCTCTATTTTGATTTGAGTGACAGTTTCACCCGCGAAGTAAATTTCCCTGCGAAATTTATTAGCGTATTTTAAAACTGAACCTTAGGTTGACGAGATCTTAGCTCAAGGTGCTAAAATAGAACTATACAGTTTTATCTTCATTGGCAGACCTGCGCAGAGGGGGGAGGGACTGATAAATTTTGATAAACCCCTGGAAAAGTGGAAAAATTGTCTAAAATTGCAGGTTTTTCAATCACCCTTCCCCTGGTAATATTCTGCTAGTCCCTCCCCTCTCTAGTGTCAGACCTGTTTACAACTGTGTTGGTTGGAATACAAGGTCGTAAATTAGAATGTTTTTTGGAGGATGGTTAAAATGTATACCGTGTTTTTATAGGATGCTAAAGTACTGACACATCTATCAAATATCTATTGCATTTTAGGCAACATGTCGATAATGGGACCTCCAGGTGGCAATGAGTTCGCTCCAGCCGTAGGCTTTGTCTCATATATGACGGTAATGAGCCCCAGCACACAATTATAGCCTTTTTTTTTTATCCGTGATGTGTTTTTCCTTCTTTCCTGTTTTTTGGTGGCGTTCCATATCGCTTTAGCTAAATAGCTGGTCTTTTTCTTTCCGAATAACATAGTTTGTGCTTGCTGCATTTTTATTCATTTAAGTTATTTACCTTTATCACTATTCACTTGCATTTATTTTAAGAGCTAATTTGAAATTGTCTGGCATCGCTAAGGGCCTTTAAACAAGATTTCTATCAGAGTTTAGTGAGGGAAGTTAGTGAATAAAAATCGGGCTAGCAGTCGGGGCATAGGCATTTACCTTATTAAGGAAATTGTTTATAGCATAAAGATCCTTAATAATCCTACTTCAATCCTTTTGTTTTGTCTTGTCAATAGAAGGCTTTGTCAACTAACATTTTCATCATAGATGCATTTCTGTTATGCAGGTTAGTTTATTTTATTTTTAGGGGCCTTTCTCTCCCATAGTTGCATCAAGTCGTAAGTAATTCGAGTATTGTTTTTTCTATTGTCAAAATTTGTACCAATCATTTGGTAGGAAAATTTGTCATGTTTTTTTGTCTTTTGTGCATGGAGAATATTCATGTTTACGTACAGTAATTATAAAAAGTTTCATTCTAAGCTGAACAAGGACATGCTAAACAATATTATAGAGCACACATCACAATATCAGAACTTACAAATAACCATCTCTCCCCTTCCCGAAAAACAGCAGCAAGGGGATCCCCCCATACACACAAAAAAAACACAATTTAGAAATACTCTGCTATTTTATCACTTCATTAATATATTTGCAAACCACAAAGATTGTCCTTTTTAAGTCCCGTGTAGGATCCGCGGGAACTCCAGGGTTTCACCTTAAAAAAATTGTTTCTTAAATCAGAAAGCTGATAGCATCCTCTTGAATATGTACCACATCATTCAATCCTAGATTACATTTGAGGCAAGAATAATCTGCCTCTGAGGCTAGCTTTTTCTATAAAACACCATATTTATATTTATCAATTGTAGACAATTTGTGAAACCGGGTTCCTAATATCTTGGACGGTAAATCTAATTTAAAGTAGTACTCCAAACTAAATAATTCTTTAACCTGGGCATAAAACTCCAACGTCTCGTTTACTGCCTGGTATCGAGTCTGAACTTCTTGCTCTTCCATTCTGCTCCTAACCCAAGACATAAGTGATTCATCCTTCTCTGGTGGACCTAGTCCTTCCTTTAAAATGTAAGACATTCTGCTCTTCCATTCTGCTCCTAACCCGAGACATAAGTGATTCATCCTTCTCTGGTGGACCTAGTCCTTCCTTTAAAATGTAAGACAGTCCTGCCCCATCAGATATTGCTTTCATTTGGTCCGGTCGTGATCTCTTCCTTTTTGACCGTGATATTTTCAAACAAGCTGCATATACTAATCAATCTTCCCACAGGCTAAAAACATTCAGCCAGCACCAGGTATAGAAAAAGTTCCAGAGCTGCCTGTAGCAGAATTCGACAGAATTTCAAAAACTGCCGACACTTTTGCAGCACAACTTGTGTTTTGACAGCTTTTCTTGTAGCAAAAAGTATTTTTATTTGTAAAAATGGTATTTTCATACAAAATGGGCTTTAACACAAACTGATCAAGTTTAAAGAAAAGGTGGTAATCAGTGTAGTCCCTGAAAGGCTAAATTGTTAAATGTTGTGATTCTATGAAGTAAAAAAAAATAATGTGTTGAACTGCTTTTTTGTGCGTGCACGACATTTTGGTGCTCACTATTTAGTGTATTAGTAAATATTGACATTCAGACAGTAATTATGTTGCCTCGTTCCCGAGATACCGTACCTGCTTGTGATGAGGGGTTTAGTCCTCATTATGAGTGTCATGAGCCAATTCTAATATACAATGAATAAGCGTGTTTTTTTTTCTCTAAGACGAGGTTTGAACAGGGTTACCACCCCTTGTAAAATTTTACTAGATCTTGTAAAAAGCATATCCACCTTGTAAATCTAGTAAAATGGGGGTCAGATCTAGTAAAATCGAACAAATCTAGTAAATTTTTTGCCCTCATCTGAAAGCATTTTGTTGGGAAAACGTACCGGAGGCGGTTGACTGTTGTCTTACTGTTCCTATGACATTTATTCTGTGGTCCCAAAACACGACAAACTGCTCAAGTCCTTTGGCGTGAAATTCGAACTTTTGAAATCTGTTTCAAACCGTTTGAAGCACTAGTTAAAAGACGGAACCTGAAGGGCTCAAGAATTTTTTCTACTGAATGGTAAATGGAGGAAATATTGGACTTGGCGTGACGTCATTGTTTTCCACGGAGAAGTCAGCCAATATAAATCTGTATGTTTGTAGTTTTATAGGCGTTAATTCGTGATTTTTTGGACGCCGTATTTCTTAGCACTTATTTCGTCTGTTGACGAAAACACGGTTTTCTTGCCAAGGTCTTGCATATTAATAATCTGGAAGTTAGGGGCAAAAACTTATTCCCATAATCACTGAAATACAAAAGAGTAATTCTTTCCCCCTCATTATGCTTCAGTCCTAAGCCCTAAGTTTTTTTATTAATATTGACAAATTTAGTAATGGGTTGAGTTTATTTTACCACACAGTAGTTTAACTTCTATTCATATTTATCTCTTATTTACCTTTCTTCTTAGTTTGACATACTGTTGCTAATATCCATGATTTTAAACTGCTGGGCAAGGGGTATTTGTTTCAAGTTTACCCCACTCTACATATTGTGAAAGATCAGACAGCATTATGCTTTTGGCAATCCAATGTCTGTCTTAGATCTACAAACAAACTTTTCACCCCATCCCCAATAGCTTCACTCTCCCTGAATAAGTCTTGTCAATGGCCCTGATTAAGAGCTTGGATCAATTGTCTAAGTTGCAGGATATTTCAAAGAATGCTCTTAGAACAAAAACTATAATTCTTCGTCCATTTCGCATTTCCAACAAAGTGTTGCTAGATGGTGTCTCGCCCAATCCTAGGGGGTGGGCATTGGACCCTATCCATTCGTGGCTTATTTTGTAAGGACTAAGAAGAAATAGGTTTTATTCATCTTCGTTCGTACTTCAAAGTTAGATGGTGCTTTTACGTATAGAAGGCTTTTGAGTAATTGAAACTATTTTGTGCATGAATAATGTTGCAAGCATTAGGAACTCGTAAAATGAAGAATGTATCTCCTTTTTTGCATTTATTTTTGGCAAAGGTCTGTATGATAAAGCTAAGCAATCTATGATAAGTGTGAAGAAAGCCTGGGCTTGTAAAGTAAAATCCCAAATAACCGTTTTTGATCTTTCACTTTTGTTTTTGTATTCACCTTCTTTTAGAAGGAATTTTAATATATTAAAACCATCTAAAATTAATCTAAGAGGCTTCATTCGCTCAAGATTTTTTTTCGTTTTTAAGCACGAATATCGATTATGCATGCGGCTGTAGTAACAGACGAAGCTATATCTCCTGTGAAAGGTTGTAAACAGGAAATCCATAACTCTGTATTTATCAGTCAGGCAATTCAATTTGCCGTCATCTTTTTCTCTTTTTTTTTGTTCTATTTCATCGGGTCTTCCCGGCCCCGTAAGTATGGTACAAAGCTAATACTTTTTGTATTCTCGGACATTTATACAGGGTTGAATGTAATATGAAAAAAAAAATAATAGAAATGGTTGTTGTCTACAGGGTGCAATTTTGAAACAATTAACTTGCACTAAATAGCACATTTGACTCTATTCTGCTCAACAAAATGCCCGACTATTTCATAAATCTAACGGACATATTTATTATCCTCTTGCCAAAATGATGTCGGATTCTTTCTGTCAATTAACATTTCCTATGAAAGATGTGCTTACATTACCGTGTAGATATCTATGTAGTTACTATATAGATTCCTGTACAGGAAAAGAGCATATTCACTTTATACAAATGTAACATTAGTTTTAATCTACATTTTCTTGCACTTGTCCATGTGTATAAAAAATTTGTAGCAATGGTTTAATAGTATTAATTTCTCGTTCTAAAAAATCATGTTATTGTTTATTCTATTTAACGTGAATAACGTTATAATTTTCCACCTCGTTCATAACTCGTTGAAATAGAGATACACAATCATTAAATACTTTCCGAGGCGACACTGCTTTTTCATATGTAATAGATATAAAATGAAAGCATTGAAAAATGGATGGGACTTCTAATAAGACAGTGCACTTTAAAAGATAAGGAAAACACTGTATAAATAATAATAAAAGTTCGAATATTCCAGCTTCACATCCCATAGCCTTTAACAAAGAAAAAAGGGGGGAAGATAAAACAGCCATATTTATAGATAAACATATGATTAATTTTTATTTTGTTATTTTCTGTATATTGTATGTTTTTCTCAACTTTGTATGTAAGTGTCGATTTGTTATTGCTAGTTTTACTTCTTTATTTGTCTCAAACATTTCCCGTTGATAAAGGCTTCCAAGTGTAAAACCGAAATATTTGAACTTCAATCATGATTTGTTCAAAAATTAATTTTTTGTTCTTCGTAGTTCATTGTCTTATTAGGAGCTTATCCTTTTTTTGATATTTTTATTTGAATTAAATTGCAATTTCTTTTTTATTTCACTCATTAGAATATTAGTTTTACAGCTTTTGTGATATGGAACGCTGCTATTAATGCATCTGGTGTTTATATTTGGTTCTGGTGCTCATTGCATAATGCTGTCGGTCACTCTTTTGCCCTTTCTTTGAACATTTTTGACTTGTAGACGTAGTCTGTTCTGCATTTAGGGTAACATATATATATATATATATATATATATATATATATATATATATATATATATATATATATATATATATATATATTATCAGTTTGTAATATGATCCAATTTTGCAGGTTGATGTTCTCTGCTAGATCACATATTTGGAATTTACCTTGACCAATGCGCATGAACTTATTTGCCTAAGTTTGGTAGTTATTTTATATGTCCCAAAGCAATAACAAAATAGTTTTACTTTAATCCTAAATCCGATGTTAAACAGGTCCTCGGAACCTCCCTATTTGGTGCTCTTGATCACATAACACATTTCGATATTCTAGTTGGGATTTGGCTTTTAATATTAGTAGGTTTATTGTTTCCTACTCTTAGACTGAAATGTTTCATGTGTTGCGTCGTATATTCTCAATTTCTCTAGCTCACTTTTTGCTTTTAGCCTCAATTTCCCTAGCGTCCCTTTTAACCTCACGTATCAAATCAGTTCTTGAACAAGTTAACATTGTCTGAAAGAAGAAATTCGGAAAACGATGTGACGACATTCTCTACCTTCATGCGGCGGTGTTTCTGGCCTCTCTTTCGCCCGAGACAAAATCTTGATTAGCGAAAAAAATTACGAGCCAAATTAGAAAAAAAAAATCATTTATTAACAAAATTTTCCATTTATTTAAATCCGACTTTTCTTGCTTTAGCCTCTGCAGGATTATTGATTATATCGACATCCTGTAAAATACGAACAGGTTTGAATACAAAAATATATAAAAAACGTTAAAATTAATTGAATTTGGTCTACTTACTTATCTTTTCAAGGAAGGGCGACGAAGATATAGGAAAAATCGCAATTTTGGATTCAATTTGCTTATACTTACTGCCAACTGCACCCTCTACTTTATTTTAATAAAAATAAAATTTCAAAACTTGCAAAATTATTATAGTAGTTAAATTATTTCTTTGAAATTTTGCACTCCTAAAATTTTTGTGCCCCGAGGCAAGTGACCCCTCCCCCCTAAAGCCGCATCTGTAAATCTATTCATTTCTTTCTTTCCAAAAATGATGGAAAAAATAATGGAAAACTTGTAAAACGTAGATTCTAGATTTCAACAGAGGAGAGCCGCTCCATAGCTAAAGGGCGGCGTCGCTTTTTGACCAAGAAGCTCCATTTTTTCTAGCTAATATAGCTTACTGGCTTTCACAAAGATAATGATTGCCAAAATCCAGTATTTGGATATATGTAAACCAACGGCATGAAACCCCAGTTGATGTAAGAAGGGATCAGACACAAGCGGATGATTTTTTTCGGGAGGGGCGGGGGAGCTTGGCAAGTAGTAAAAAGAATTGTTGAATATTTGAATAAGATGTGCCCAGATATTTGAGAAAGTTTAGGATTTAAGGGGCATGTGAGGGCCGATTTTAGGAGATATTACGGGGTTGTATTTATTTTTGGGTGGGTGAAAATATTGTATTCAATAAATCCGGGGCATACGTTGGAGGGAGGGGTATTTATGTTCCTACCTGTAATTTTCCATATTCTTCGCAACTTGCCTTTTTGTGTTTTAACTCGCCCCTCCCTCCCTTGAAAAATAAACTCTTATGTATGGGGCAAAATAACCTGCAATCGATACATGCGTTGTATATATAGGAGCCATATAGGAATTTTTTTTCAATCTAATTGAGATTAATGTTGACGCTTTGTTGATGTTATGAGCCAATAATACTGTTGTGTTGGTTTGGTGTGGTTCAGTCCTGGCTTAATTAAGTAGGCCCTTTTGCATCTTGAGCTCATTTTATTTGGTGTCACTTACGATTTTCTGCACATTTCTTCATTGTAGTTTATGCTTGGTAATATGGCTGAATTCTGTTTGCCTGATTTAATCTGTTCTACATATATTACATGTATATAATGTTAGTGAGGCTAGATACATGTTTTTAGTAATAGATATCTGTTTCTTTTTTTAATTTTCTACAATTTCTTTATATTAAATTATTTGTACAGTTTTATTTAGTATTTCTTTAGTTGAGAATTGCTAGCAAATTTTAATTGAAAGCAGCGATGTTGCTTGTCGCTATAAAAAGTAGAATAAACTTACAGGTTGCTTCGGATTTTTTTTTCTTCTTGAAATTTTTCAACTAAAGAGCATCGTTTTCTTTGAATTAAATAATAGCCAATCCCGAGTAAATTATCTCTACCTGTATAATTATTGGTAAGCGTCTGCAATTCAAGGGAATGCCAGTTTATAGGGAATCCATTTATTTATGTATTGATACATCAACGGTGAAAAAGCAACTAACAAGCCCGGTTTGCTCATTAGTTAGAGCATCATACTTCCAATTTTGGGTTTAAGAACATGTTTAATGGGCAAAGCTTGCATTTTTGAAGTAAAGAGTTAGTATTAGATTATTTTATGAGTGTAAATAAATAAGAAAATCGGTAAAACGGGAGGAGGGATCTTTCTCTTATATTTTCAAAAAAGTTTTCAAAATTATATATATATATATATATATATATATATATATATATATATATATATATATATATATATATATATATATATATATATATATATATATATGTATATAGAAGGTGTAGGGTGTGTGTTTGATTTAATTTACAGAATATAGGATATGGAAACCTCCCCCGTCCCTGAGTCGAAAGAAATCTTTAGGTGCGATGTCTACCATACTGTCTTATTATTTTTAATTATGATAATGTTTTATTGGCGTTAGAAACTTTGTAGCCTATATGCTTTTTAACAAAATTAAGCTGCTGAATAAATTGCTTTGTAAAATTAAACCAAACTTAGATTAGGTTTTCTTCTTTTTGGCCTTCCATTTTATACCTTTTATTGTTTTCTTTCTAATTTATTCGTGTCTTTAATTTCTAATAAAATTCAACTTCTACCTGTCATGTTTATTTATGCCTACCTTCTTGTTTTGTCTATGCCTTACTTATTAAAATTTTGTCATTCTTTAGAGTTAAAGGTGAACGTTTGAATTATTTTGTTATAATTAACATTTGACAGACTTTTTTGTGAGTAAAATATGCATTTTAAACTAAGATGGTTTACCTAATAGCATATGATTAAGATTTAAGTCGATTTGTTTAAGTATAAATTATTATTAACATAATTTGCTATTCTAGTACAATCAACTGAAAAACCAATAAATGCTTAAACGGCACTATAGTTTTTTTTTGGGGGGGAGAAATTGGCATACAACCATTTTCTGGTGTAACAAAAAACGATCAAGACAGGTTATGATTTTATGAAAATTTGTGTCCCCCTCCCAGGCGTCTTAGTATTTTGTCTGCTGACTGAAATTAGATACCCCTGATGGTTTAACGCCTTGGACAGAAGTAGGAGGGGTTTCAAAGCGCAATTTGTTTGTTGACAAAATCAGTTGATTTCGAGCTTTTAGAGAAAGACAATCCCCTTTGATAGCTGTGAACTGAGTCCCGGATTCTTAATTGTTTCGCATTAAAGGTCGCGCATTGCTGCAGAAAGATCACAATAATAATTTATAAACAAGAGACCAAATATGCTCTTTTAATAAGATTTTTTGTAATAAGATAGTCGTCCATTTTCTTGTGTGAAAAAACGATCTGTATTCGTGACGGCTTTTGGGAAAATTTTGTTTAGGATCTTAATTTTGAAAAAAAAAAAAAAAAAAAAAAAAATTGTATGAATGACGTCACAAACACCCTGACGTCCAGTACCCTAATGGTTTTGCTTTCCATAGCAAATATGCTGAAATCAAAGTTATTTTCTTAAAGAGATAAAACGAACGAACTATCTTTCTTGAAGCTCGGTCCTCTGGTCCTGGAAGTTAAAGCGATTATATATATATATATATATATATATATATATATATATATATATATATATATACTTCTCAACGGTGTCAAGTCTCATGTAAGTATAGCCGTCATTAAAACCTGTTACAATTCTACCGTTCTTCTTTTTTTGTATGGAAGAGCTCCAATACTTGGTATAAAAAATCTGTATATTTCATGTACGCTATAGACAAGGTGGATATATAGGATTACGTGAGATAGCTCATGTTTGTCTTGCAAACCAGAACGCAATTTCTATCAGGTATTTGTATTGCAGCTTTTAGAACTTGATTGATTTAACGGGCTACATTTTGACTCAAGTGGCTGTTAGTTACTTGGTGGGTGACAGTTAACCTAAAAACCTTATCTTCATATGGTTTAATCCCTTGTTCTTATTTGTTGCTTTGCATAATCATTTTGAAAGGAAGTTTTTATTTTAATCGTAAAGCCAATCACACTATAGATGTATTCCAAATGATGCGCTTGGGATATGCGTCCACATCTGGTTCAGACGTGGGAGGGGATGGGGCCTGGCTACCCTTATAGAAAAAAAAACGATGATAATTTCTCCACGCTGAAATTTCGGCCTTGGAATCCGGTCGCCTATCTCATTTAGATTTTATGAGAAAAAAAAAGCAAATGTTATACTATTATATCTTTGTAAGTTTTTAAATAAGTTATCTTTTATAATTTCTTAAGATTAGTACTGCAAAAAAGTAAAAAAAGAAACGTCTAAAGGAATGTGAGTCTAGTTTTGTGAGATTGGAATGTGAATCAATTATTTTTTCAGGGAAACTTGTTTAAAAGAATTTGAGGCCTGAAAGATGCTCGTTTTGTATGGTTTTTCGTCTATGTTCCGGGGAAACTTCTGTTTAATCAGAAATTCTTTTTAAAAGTAGAAAATTACCGGAAAATGATAATAATAGGGTCAAAGTCTAGTTCGAGTGTTTTAAGGTCGATCGTATGGCATCTAGTATCCGAGTTATGCTATTTTATTCTCTTTATTTGTTAGTTTAGTCTTACTTTTATTGTGGGGATGGATCATTATAAAAAATAAATAAATGAGTGATTAAAAAGTGACATTAAAAGTATGTTAATCAAAATAAGTAAATATTTTAATTTCATTGGATAGTTGTGTAAAGGCTTAGCCTAAACTTTTATTTCTGCTATAATGTACGAGTCAGTGTTGTATTTTTAGTAGTAATCTGTACAATAATTTTTAAAATAAGGAATCTAATAAAAAGTCAAATCAATAGTAATTTGAATTATAAAAAATATCTATTTTTATTCAGGTCCCCGTATCCATACCAATATATCCAGCAACATCGACGCCGTATGGGATCCCTGTGCCTCAGCCGCAGACAGCTCAGTTTACAGGACCTCCCCCTCAACAAGGGCCCCCTTGCCCAAATGGACATCCTACGTATGTTTTCACAGGACCCACCCCACCATATCCCACCGCAATTCCAGTGAGTTGATTTTTAATATTGCATAATCCTTTTATTGGTGTTACCAGTATTGTTACTGTACTGATGTCTGTATAATGTACTGGCTAGAATAAGTCTAGAGCTTGGTTAATTCTCAAAATAATAGAGAGGTATCGTTATTAGAAAACGACAACGTTATAGCATGGATTAAGGAACATAAAATACGTCTGCATATAAGTTCGATAATCGTACAAAAATGTTCAGTGCGTAATAAGCGCAAATTTGTGTGTTGCTGAATTTCAGTTCTGGGTAACGATTTTCAAGCTAGTCAAAGCAATGTGAATTCGTAAAACCGGGGTAGGCTCAGGGGAGGGTGGTTTTACCTATGATATAATCCTCCTGAAGCTTTAAAGTTACTGAGGGGTCACTCCCTTTTCGCTGTCTGGTGTACAATCTTCAAGCGCCACTTGTGTCACACATTTTCGCTACACTTCGCACAGCTCCGCCGCGATTGGCGCCCTCGCTATGCACGTGCCAGCTGATGTACGTGAATCTTGAAGGTTGATTACTCCTCAAAAATTTTCGTGGATGCGTGATTTGGTTATTAGTGACAAAAAAAAATAATATAAAAATGGGTTATAGCTCCTGCTCCCCTCCCTCCCCCACGCAAAATCCTGGCTACGGTCCCACTTTTGACCAATTGTTACTAAGTGCAAATTTGCAATAAAAAACAAAGGATTCCGTTGTATCTACATGGTTTATTTAGCTATAGTGATTATGAAACAGCTGTGAAAAATGTTAGTATTACTCATTGGGAAGAACAGATTCACTAAATTGGATTCTTGCTGCTTGATTGGATTATAGGCTATACAAGATGTTTTTGAAAAGTTTCCAGACTATACAAGCAATCACTGTTCCACATGACCTATTTACCGATAGCGGAGTGACATGCGGAGTGCTGCTGGTTTGCGTTGGCTCAAAAATTACATTCAGTAACTGCAATAACTACTGTGTGGCCATGAAAAATATTATGGCGACTGGGTTCGACTCCAGGGCATGGCTGTATCTGGGGGGTGGTTGCCCAATTTTACACCCCCCCCCCCTCTCGCCTAATTTTTTCCCGGCTCGTACAAAAAGTCCTTAACCTTCAACAAGCCTTGCTGTGTTCATCCAAGTCAGGTACGCAGGAAAGGGGAGTATTCGGGTCTGCCTCTTCCACCAAGTGTTTTTATGATTCCCCCACTAATTGCTTTATTTTATATAGTTCAACTGTTTTTTAATTTGCCCCCCCCCCTTCCCCATTAAATCTAATGAAAAATTAAATGGAATGCGAGAACTTATTTTGAATTTTCTGCTATGGCTTGCTAGCATTAGTATAGCGTTACTAATTGTATGCAAAGATGGAACCCCTATTTACATCATGACAACATCTTGACAAATGACTAATTATGCATAAACTTGTAGCCAAGGCGGTGTCCAACTATGGTTCGTGTGTTTGACCCCTCCCCCATACTTCTTCAACCTGAAATGTAGAAAATTCGTAATAATGCACGCTTCGAGGACTAGTCAGACAAGTCATTTCCATAGTTTAATTTCCTCTTTCCCCGGAAATTTTTTAATCCCCCAATTCGAAAACCTGGTTCCAGACCTGATTCTGATCCTGTGAATGACATCCAAAGAGTTTGAAGTAGGGACATTCTCGGAAGTTTTGACAGTGCCTCTGTAAGAATTGATTCCATCTCTTTTCTTATTATTTGATAGCTTTAAATATAATTCTCTTAGTTGAAGACGTTGTTTCGTGATTTGAATATCATCGTTCAACTTTTTTCTTCAAAAAACAGAAAAATAATGTGAAACGGTTTCATATACTTTGATTCTGCACTAAACAGGGAAGGTATAGATAGGTGTTGATTTACTTACTATTTTTCATGACTTATTGAACAACATCTTTTTAGGTTGCATCTTCTCGAGTTTCGCAACCTGGACCTCCGCATCCAACACAACACTCGTATACGCAACCCCCTCCGTCACATAATGTAAATGGCAATCTACAAACAGCGCCACATCACCAGCATATACATCCCCAATCATCTAGGGTTCAGACGATGCCAATGCCTATTGGAGTGGGTTTTGTGCCCATGGGAATTCCTGGCCCTTTTATACCGCCACCTCAGCCACAACAGGTAGGATTGAAAATTTTATCTAATGTATGATTTCTGCTTCTGTAAGTGAAAACGATCTTGAAGTCGGGTTCTTTTGTTTGTGATTTTAGTTGTGACTGTCAACTTTTCTTAGTCCCGTTGAAGTTAAAAAAAGAAAATCTGAGGTGAGGCAGGCTAGAACTGCATGGTATGGAGGCAACCTTTGGTAGATAGCCTACGAGTTGTGTTTTTAACGAGAACAAATTGTAAAACTGTCCTTAGCTATGTCGCCTGATATGAAATGCCTCATGGAATGCCTAACTAGAAACCGTAAATATGAACATAATGATTTAACGTTTCTACCTTCTCTATGATAACCTTGGCGCTATTACTCATTTATCTCTTTTAGTGTTTATTTAATGTATAGAAGTCAGAGCCGTATCCCAGATTTTTGTTCGGGGGGGGGGGGGGTTACAAAACCCCGAAAAAAATTTTGCGTACATGCATTTTTATTACTCTTGTACAAAGGGCGGAACTCAGACTAGGAATTTTTTTTTTATAGCTGGAGAAGTCCCCCGTTCATAGACTATTTACTATCCAATACCAAATATATGAATAAGATTAAAGTAGAAATGATCGAGGGAAAAAGTGCGAATGATCAGCTTGTCATTCAAAGTCAAATATTTTGGTAAATGATCGTACAGTTAATCTCAGGTAGGGCTTATTTTGATAAACTGAGAAAACGGGCATAATTTCACAACCAAAACAATCGTGAACGCAAAGCATTTTAATCTTTAGGGAGGAAAAGAAAGTTGTCTGGGGGTAGGGGGGGCATTCTAGCGCTTATTTAAGTGAAGGCCAAATTTAGGCCAACCCGTACTGTCATTGCCCGTTCTAATTTGTATATGTAACAATTTCTGGTGGCGATTTATTAGGAGGGAGTCTTAAACCTGCCCTTTTTCAAGGCTTTGCCACTGCCTTTAAAAGTACTATGGTTCCCTTCTACCTCCACTAATGTTGTTCCTGTTCCGTGTTGCACTACCTATCATTACTTGTTTAATTTCTGTTGTTATTTCCTTGAACAATTCCATCTTCACGGTATTTGACTTGAAGAAAAATTTGTCCACCTCTTTCTGGGAATTAATAGAAGGTTCTTGACCCCTCCCCCCTTGTCTGATGATGCCCCTGTGCGATACTGTAAGATTTTGTTTTTCTTGGTGTCATTTAAGGTCTTATCTCGGGGGGATGGGTCAAGGTTTCACCTTCCGAAATTTTGCCCGACTCGTAAAAACGTAACAAAAGTGCATTTAATCAAATTTTTGATGCATTTTTAAAGTTTTTTCTTGTACACCCTCCCCAAATACTCGAACAGTAACCCTGAATCCGCCCTTGGTGCCATTGCTATTTTCTGGAAATCAGTTCAATCTTCACAAGCATTTGACTTGAAATGAAACTCGTCTTTCTAGCCTAGTTTCCAATTTACTACTTACGATATTGGATAGTTCATGTTTCTTATGCAATTTATTTTTAAATTCGTGCTTGCATTCACATCATACAGAAACAAAACAAGTTAATGAAACTGGGTTATTAATAAAATCCAGGTACATGGACAAGAGAAAGTACTTTACTTTTAAAACTATCATTTTTACACATGTATTTTTTTCGCACGTTTATTTTAGTTTCAATTTTATTTTGGAACAATGCCTTATCCATAGCGGTGTAAGGGTTTTAACTACCCGCCCCCAATTTTTTGACCGGCCCGTAAAAGCGTAAAAAAGGCATGTGTTTTGATGCGTTTTTAATTTTTTTGTGCACCTCCCCCCCTTTCCGAACAAGTACAACTTCTCTTTTCCCGATATTGAAATACAACTTTATATTTATCTTCGTTTTAAAAATACCCTTGCCCCTTCCTACGTTTTCATGGCTTGGCGCCATTGAGTATGGTTTTTTTTTCCTAGTATTGTATACCTCGCATAACCATAGACTTCATTTACGTAGGAAACTTACCATCTTTGAAAATTCGGTACTTGTATGAAATACCCCCTACCTAATATTCTTCATATATGTTTCTCTGACGCACGCTCAATCCTAATGAAATATACCAAAGTAAGATTAAAATATAGTACTTTAGAAACAAATTTGGGATATGTGTTTGCACATTGGGGGGGGGGGGGGTAAAGCATAGCGGGTCTGTTTCTCTGACGCTCAATCCTAATGAAATATCAAAGAATATGATGAAAATATAATAGTTTATTAACCAGATTATGGAAACTAGAGCTATTTGCACCCCCTAATGTGCAAATATACTTGTATAGCCCAAATTGGTTTGTTAAAAAAATATCGACACAAAAACCGGTTATACTTAGAGGCTCTACTCAGTTAAAGAATATTAGGTAGAGGGTATTTATTGCAAGTACCGAAAATTCTTCTTTTGTCAGAAGAACAAGTAGTTATTCTGTGATATGCATGATACTTCTAGCAACACATGAGTCCACTAGAGAGGTGCTTCAGCCTCTTCTGATTCTCCTTGTTGTTCCAGGGGACTGTAATTTTCCTTAAATAGGACTTTCGGCTACAGTGATTCCAGTGGCTTGCTTTTTGCATTGATCCGACGCCATTTTTTAGGGGGTTTCAGGTAGTTTTTTGAAATTCCCTTAAATTTTCCAAAATAACGTTTTACTATTTAGACTAATTTAGATAATAGTTACCGCTCCTGAATCAGCTAAAAATGACAATTTTTTCTCACTTGTCAGTTTTTCTTTAGCGTGCTTTTTATTATTTTTTGTTGTTGTTATGAGCTATGTTTCGTCTTTACTACGACGATACTTAAACGTATTATAGCTTTTTCTTGATCTGACTGGTTATTTCTGATCATATTTCTCTAAATTATAGTTCTATGATAAATTGATGTATTGAACACAAGTTTATATTTAACTGATATTTAATTGCTAATGCATGAAAATATATGGAAAATGTAATGTTTTATAACGTTACGCTATACATAAAGTAGATAAAAATCTACTACGTAAAAGTTGTAAACAAAAAATATATAACTAGATCTTTCGTTCAATCCATGTTGTCAATCAAAAAGTTAAAGTAGACTATAAAATGGGGCTTAGAGTATTATTTTAATATAAGAAGTTACTTTCTTAGTGTTGGTGAAGTCAAAATCATGAATTTCATTTATTCTTTTGCAGCCATCGCGGCCTGAAGATGGCAGGAACGCCGTTTTTTATGCGGCTGCAGCAGCAGAATATAATCGTCTTGCCTCTGCTGCATATCAACAAATGTTTCATGAGAACTTAACTCCCATGATGCCTATGAATCCAAGCCATCCGGGGCCCAGTGGATTGAACCAACAAGCCTGGCCAGAGGTAAAACCTTTTTCATTTGCTATTATCATTGTTTGGAAAGCTACTGCAAAGCGCGTTGTAGTCAAGGGCGTACCCAGGGTTTTTTTTCGAAGGGAGGGGCTTACAAAAAGAAGCTTAAAAAAGTATCTGGCGTGGTAAATATTTACCAAATCATATTATTGAGTTACGACAAGTGAATCTACCACTCGGTGCCCTTTTTTATGCTCTTTACAAATATAATAATCATTTTTTTCCGGAAATGAATTTTATCCCCCACCCTATATATACCAATTCAGTGTACATATTTGCACATTAGGGGGGTGGGGGTAATTTTATTTCTGATGTAAATGAGAGGTAAGTTTAAACTTTCCCCCCACCCCCCTAATGTGCAAATATATTCCCTGAATTGGTATATATAGGGATGGGGGCTAACATTCATTTCCGGAAAAAAATGATTATTATATTTTTAAAGAGCATAAAAAAAGGCATCGAGTGGTATATTCACTTTAGTCGTAACTCAATAATATGATTTGGTAAATATTTACGTCCGGCGTTTGTTTAAATGCATCTTTGTTACGTTTTTATAAACGAGACACAAATTTCGAGGGAGAGGGTTCAAGCCCTGGACCCCTCCTGGATGCGGCCATGGTTGTATCATAAGTGTGTATGTTTTCATCAATTTTCAAGATATTTGGCAAGGCTTTCATCGAATATACGTATACTAGGATCTACTTGCTCATGGAATAGGGAGACAATCATTGGGATGATAATAAAATCCAGGCTGGGCCCAGAGCAATAAAAAATTAACAGCCTCTTCTGGAAACCAGGGCAGAATTCCTAATTCAGTTCGTTAATATCTTCCACTTTTCAGCCTGTTAAATTGAAACTCATTTTGGAGCAATGAGTTTCATTAACACGTTATGTGTATAAAAAAATACAGAGTAACAACCACGGAAATGGTCTACTATTATTCATACAATTCATTGTTTTTCTGACTTGTGATTTGAAAATTTTAAGACGGTTTTTCAAAATCTTAGGCTAATTAATTTTATTTTAAATAGGCTAATTAAACTTTAGACACTGGAGATCCCCACTGCCCTCCCTTTGGAAGAAACACTCGGAAGGAGACATTATGGAATGATAATGAATCCAACTCATCCAGGGACCAGTGGATTGAACCAACCAAGGTGGCATGATATGAAAGCGCTCTGTTTCCATTATCAGGTTGTAGTGTATCTGTGTGTATTTTATTGCTGATTTTCAACATGTGTGGCAAGGGTTCCATTGAATACACCCATACTCTGACTATACCCAGAGACCTGCTTGCTCATGGGACGGGGAGACAACCCACAAAGAATTGCTTGGAGACTCCCATCTCCCAAGGTACTTCGAGCTCAGATAAATGGTTTGGACCGGGCATGTTAATGCAATTTTCTTGTATCCTAAGCAACTTTGCAAATGTGTAAGAATTTTTTTGGGGGTGGGGGCAGAACACAAGAACATGTAGATGAATTATATGAAGCCTGTATTTTGGAATTTGTATTTCCTGACTCAATCGATATAATGTACATCAGCTTTATTGATAATGTTATCTATCAGGTATATACACAGTATTTTTGGTTGAGAATTTAACTATTGGGGGGAGAAGGCTTTAAACAATGGAAATTGGTCGATTCATTAATTAAATAACTGAAAATTCAATCTATGTTGTATTTAATGTATATGTTTTAATGTTGTTTCTCACATTTCGGAGGTAGAGGGTCAATCTTCCAGGCAAGGTATTTTATGTTTCTATGGCTTAGGTTCTCCTATACCAAAAACTTGAACCAAAAACTCTGAAAAGTTTTTCAGAAAACCGATTTTTAATTTTTGGAACAAGAAAGTGAAGCTGCAAAATTTTCGTCAATACTTTATCCCCAAGTCCATTTTCTTCCTCTCTTCGCTATTCTTTTTCTCTAGCGTAAGTACTCGTAATCATTCTTAATTCTAGTGCTATACTTTGGCTGTGAAAGACGCTTGATATCTGTGTCCCTGTAGACATTAGGTCGTATATCATAAATAACATTCTGATATTTGCCACTGAAATCGCCGTGTCGGAATTAGGGGATGCTCATCCTTAACTCAAAATTGAAATTTGTGTACATATTTGGTTTTGGCAGAGGATAGGTGACTTTCTTCTAAGCTTTTTATACGTGCACATATTACGTAAATGTACATTTTAGTACATACATGTACATGATGGTACATATGTGTACATACTAAGTTTTGGCTGAGGACAGGTGACTTGTTCTTCAAAGTGTCCTATACGTGAACATGCTAGTACGTATCAGTACATATGCCTACATACTAGTACATATCTGTACATATTTTATTGTTCAAACTTTTGGCAGGGGACAGGTGACTTGTTCTGCCAAGCCTCATATACATGCATACACTAGTACACATGTACATGTACATATTATTACAGACGTGTACATATTTTTGTTTCATACTAAGTTTTGGCAGAGGACAGGAGACTGGTTATTCAAAGTTTTCTATGCATGAAATAAACATTATTCTGTCTATATGTTCATTTGATTATAAAACTCTTAGAGAGTTTAATTAGACATTTAAATTATCTTAGAGAACAAAATTCCTCAATGGTTTACCATCTATTTATATAAAAACATTTTTACCCTATTTCTGGTATTCTCAAATATCCCTCCTGTTGGTAAGATAGAGAAACAGGTCAGCTCTTAAAAGTTCTAAACAGGTCGATACTAGAGTAGTTCAGTGTAAATCCGCAAGGGGATATATTCCTTTCCCCTGGAAAAAAAATCGATAAAATACAGGGAGACAGATGATTCCCTGTTGGAAAGTTGACTAATTGTCTAGGGAATTTAGGAATTATATTTTTTCGGTACTGTTGCACTAATTGGTACGCAGCGCAATACTGTCCAAGGAATGCAGTCATGAGACCCGTAAAGCGGGTAATTGCTATCTAAATTGATCGCAAAGCGTGATTTCTCATTGAATTTACAATATTTAAACTGTTGTTTTTTGGGGTTTAGGGGGGAAAAGGGTACCTAGGTTTGGTTAGTTACATATTTAATATATGCTATGCTTTATCCTCCACCTCCCTAATGTGCAAATATATAGCTCAAATTTATTTCTAAACTATTATATATTCATCCTATTTTGTTTTTTTGATTAACATTAACCAAACTTGACGTCTTTCGTGTGTACCATTAAGTGCAACAGGACCTTTTTTTCTAGTCCTACAAATAACAAAACAAATAAATGAAAAATAAAAAAGGACCTTTCCTAGACGACAACATTATGATAGCCATTATGGTTTGATGTGTGTTCAGGGATAATAGAAGTTAATCAATTAACTAGTAAAGTTATCCGTTAAAAGTCTGAATTAGCAAGCTCCTTCGAAATTGGAACTAAAAACCACAAATTCTACAGGTGAACATTTTTGCCATGATTTGCAGAATAAATGAATGTTGTTAATTTTTTTAGTATCTACGATATAAATTATCCATATTTAAGTACTTAGAATTATGGTCTTTTTATCTGTTACTTTTAATGCAAAAATTAATGTAGATGCCTTTTCTTTGAATAATAGGAGAGGGTGTTATCCGCTCAGGATATCCGTGTTCATTACTTCTTAAATTAAGCTTTCTTGTCAAGTTCTTTGTTGCATCCCGGTAATTTTAAGATATCCATATACATCTATGCTTAAGTTCAGGTTTCAGGTCTTTGGTTGATTGTAATTCGTATTAAACCCATATAAAAGTACCATTTCCTCTGTTATCAGTTTCCCTGCTCTTTGTCTATTCCTATCATTCGCACTGCCAGTACTGTATTAAGATGCGAGATAGAATAAATACCTCGTGTTAAAGAAATGTAAATAAGAAGTGACTCGGCCCAATAGTAACCAAAACTAAAAAAAAAATTCCTTCCTTTGTCCTCTGTTATCAGTTCCGTGCTCTTTTTGTGTTCCTATCTTTCACACTGCCAGTATTGCATTAAGATGCCAAAATCTGAGTGGCAACTATGTTGAAGTTGTTTTTAAGTAGGGATGTCATATAAAAAAAAATTTATGCCTTTTTTTTATTTTTCATTGCAAAACGTAAACTACTTTCTGGATAGCCCTCGTGTATAAAGTTTGTTTAAAATGCTTAAGTAAATCATAGCTATAATTTTTGTTATTTTGCAGCCTCGAGTGGATGTTTACATACCAGCTTCTCGGAGTCAACCAAGGCAGAATCCAGTTCAAAATGCTCATCTCCAAGGGGTTGTGCATCTGCAGCCTCCAGCTGGGCATTTACCGCAGTCTCATTATCCAACCCGACGGCTCAGAGCAGTTCAGCCTTCAAATGCATATCCTAATCTAATTATGCAGATATTGTAAGTCCTTTTGTTCTTTTTTTTTTATATATATACTCTTGTTCGGCTGATGATTTTACTGACCGACATTCAGTTAGCTCATATCGATTCAGTCTTCAAGTGCATATCCTAATCTAATAATACAAGTTTGTAAATTTTTTTTTGAACTTAGTTTTATATATAGTTGGTAATTTTACCAAGCGATTATCCTTTCTGTCATCTGGTATTATTATTCTTTTGCTATCATTTACGTTTTGATAGGGTCAGCCCGTTCTTTTTCACTATTACTTTCACTATCTTATCAGATTTTTTTGTTTAGTTGGTAATTTTATCAAGCAAATAACCTTATATCCTTTCGTATAATTATCTTTTTCGCTATCCTTTAAGGAGGCCCGGGACGGTCTATCATTTTTATTGAAAGCTTCCGTCAATCGATTGATGTGTGCTCCATTCAACCTTCAGTCAACCCTTCAATCTTGACCGAAGCTAATTTCAAGTTTAATTTTAACTCACGGCCAGATTTTTAGTTTCAGTTCAGAGTCGGGTGGTAGTGAAGTGTCTACCTTGTATAAAATGCATTCTAATCGGCTTTTCTTGCATGTACTTTGGCTGGACTCAAGCGGAAACAAAAAGAATGCAAGTACCATCATTGTAGTACCACAGGGGAGGTTGTGGGATGTCATCTGCTGACGCTCCAGGCTTCTTTTTCTGTTCGATTGCCTAGTACTCGCGGTTGGAATTTGTTCTCAAAACATTAATTTTCTGTTTTAGTTCGGAAACTGTATGATCTGGTTTCATTGTCTTTACCGCCCGCGATATCCTGTTAAATGCCACACTTTTCTTATTTCGGTTATAATAGTCTCTACTTTTAACTTTCCATAACTCAGGGTGATCCCGGTATAACTCAATTAATAAACAGATAAACTCACGCTCCGCATTTTTGCTAACTTCCGATGTGTCTTCCATTGTTTTTGGTGCGTGACTGACGCAATACTTCAAACAAAACTAGTGAAGATGGTCAATCACCGTCAACGCTTGACTCAAGCGTCAAACAGGTTCCTAGACGGTCATTCATGCTTGAATCAGTCGAGTGACCGAAGTTTTTGATCAAAATGGTTGACTGTCTCGGACCTCCTTTACACTTCGGTAAGGCCAGCCTGATCCTCTTCCCCTTCATTACGTTATCAGATCTTTTTTTTAATTTCCTTTTTTTTAGTGTGCAATTGTTCCAAGCGAATTAATTTTATATCCTTTACTATACATGTCTGTTTTCTCTACCCTGCGAAATAAGGGAGTTTTTTTTATTCAGTTGGCAATTCTACCGAGCTAATGACCTTATATCATTTGGTGGGAATGGCCTTTTTTTCGCTATCGAAGGTCAGCCCGATCTCTGTCCCCTTTTATTATTATTATTGTAATATAAATATATATATATTTAATATATATATATATATATATATATATATATATATATATATATATATATATATATATATATATATGTAGGGGAGACTGGGGTAATGGCGGTCAGCCATTACCCTATATGGTTGTATATATATATATATATATATATATATATGTATATATATATATATATATTACTTTTATTCAGTTTTGCAATTCTACCAAGCTAATAATCTTATATCCTCTGTTGTGAATATCCTGTAAACTAAGGTGTTGTGAATATTCTGTAAACTAAGGGATGCTGGCCAACTCCTTGTCCCTTTTTTATCGTATCTTTTAGGTTCTTTGACTTCGTTTTTATTCAATTGGTTATTTTACCAAGCGAATTTTTTGTTGATATGTTTTTTTTTTAAATAAATCTTTCTTTCTTAAAAAAAAAAAAAAAAAAAAAAAAAAAAAATCCTTTGTCGCTATCTTGAAGGAAAGCGTAGGGTAAGTCCAATTCCTGTCCCCTTCAAATTGTGTTTGAGTACGTGGCGAATAAATGTTGGCAATTTAAACTCGAGTATACAAGATTTTATTTAATTTCAGCTGCGCAGATCAAATGTTGCGAAAGTGTGTCTCATTTTATTTTCTGGTCCTTTTACCAGACTCTTTTTTTAGTCTTCTAGGCTTTGATGATACAATGTGTTTTTCATGTTACATAATTTCTTTGGGACAATAAACTTTGGAACTTTAGTCTGTATAAATTTTTACTATCGTAATTGTTCGATGGAAAATAGTGTATTATCCAGATAGGTGTTTAAACAATAAAAGCATTTTTTAAATGAATTGAAATTTAATTAAAAATTAATTGTAAATTAAATATTATTTAAGTTAAATAAAGTTAATAAATATTGAACAAAATTTAAATTAATTTAACAAAAATTAAAACATTAATTAAAAATACATAAATATTAAAAATAAATATTAATTTAATATTAATTAAAATTTAAAGCATTTTACAAAATTAATTGGGGTATATAAATATTACTTTTTTCTTTGTGTTAGGCTTTTTTTAAAGGTTTTATATGCAACTTCATTAACTAATAGTCTAGTTTTCTTTAGAGTATCATTTTTGCTCAAAACCAAAGGTTATTTTACAGAAAAGTGAAAATGTAGTTCCAGTTTTTTTTTTTTGGGGGGGGGGGCGGGAATAGTTTTCCTCGATTTTCTAATACCACGAATCTTTAAAACTAGTGGTTGGAGCTCAAAAGCAGGATTTTATTTTGGTATATAGCAGATGAAATTATATCCGACACTTTTCCAAGGGTGTAAATTGCTGTATTTACTTGTGATTTAGTCAGAACACAATTTATATAGCCCTTTCTGGCGACAGGATCTGACAGACTTTTGAGTTCCACAGGTACGGCCTTGAAAATAAATTGCTATAGGGTAGATGGAAAGGCAGTTACTCCCTCCTGACCAAATTTTGTCCCCTGAATTATCGTTTGCAGTCTTAAAAATTTTCTAGATTGTTCTAAATGTTTTTTTTTCGCTATTCGTGATTACGACTACATATTTTTTGCATGGTATCCTTTTCTATCCGTACAGCACTGATAGCATACCGTGGAGGGGGGGGGGGGTTGGTAAAAAGACTTCGCATTAAAAATTTGTTTATATACATTTATGTTACGTTTTCGTAAAACCGGACAAAATTTTTTTTTTTTTTTGGAGGGGGGGTCACACCCGGTAGCCCCTTCCTCTGGATATGACATCTAGTGCTTGACAAGTTCACCTGTTTTTTTGGGGGGGGAGGGGGACGAAATTATGCATGGGCTGGTCGGGCAATCACTTTTTTTGAGGCATTGGAATATTCAGAGATTTGATGGTATTTAAGTAGTATCAAGGAAATTAGAGGATATTTTGAGAGATTTGGAGTATTTCTTTGTGTGGGCCAAGTTTTATGAAAAGCCAAATATGAAGGGAAAATTTCAGTTCGATAATGAATATAGTTGCTCAAGGGAACCGAAAGAGTTGCTAAGTTCAATGAATGCTTGTTCTTCATAAATCAAAAGGAAATGTTCATTTTGTATATTTAATAATAATAGTTTTTGCGATTTGTTGCAAAGGAGACAAAGTTTAGAAGAAACGGATACTTAAAGTCTTTAATATAGGCAATAGGAAGGGGTTCTCAAGTTGAGAAATTCTCAAGAATAACCTAAATTTAAGTTAGGTTTTGCATTAATTTGTCTTTGCAGAAGTTTTAAGGATCAGAAGTTGATAGATATTTCTCATAGTAATGGCTCACGCGACAGGACAATTTGCCTTCGTGTATTATAAAATAATGATAGCTTACGTATTTGGGTACTGTTAGTAGTATAACTATGTTCATTATACCACCTTGGATCAGTAGCTTAAGGTTACAACGAGATTTTACTAATACTGAGATTCTGGGAAAGTAATCTCTTGAACCTGTTTCTGTTCGTAACATATCTTTTTTATCTAGCATCTACAACTAGATTAAAAAAAACTGATTTGAACTTGGTTAAGGTCGACTAGCCAGAATAATAATAATAATAATTTAATAAGATAATAAGAGCAATATTATAATAAGAATATTGCTCCCAAAATTTCTGATTGGTTGCCATTTTGGGAATTGCTAGAGAACGTTGTGGGATTGGCTGGTTTCAAAGATAAGTTGGGCACTAAAACCTAGTCACTAGTACCAGCATGTGTCAAACTTTAGAATATGATGAATCTTGGTGTTAGAAAAACCTCATTCTGAATAGACCTTTCAGCTTCTACTGATCTGTGCTATATTAGCCTTTCCGATGCAAAATTTACTTTATCGACTTTTTCTTTGTGGAGATTTTTGTACAGCTGTTTTATTTAGGACATGCCTGATTAGCTACGTCATTTTGACCCCCCCCCCAAAAAAAAAATGCAATGTCCCTCTCTCAATAACCTTAGAAATCAATTCAGTCTATCTTAGAATGCGCTTTTACACACACTCCATGCTCAAAGTTTTTTGTTCAAAAATTTTTTTCATTAGTGTAAATACAAGTAAAAAAAATGTCCAAAATTCAGCTGCAGTAATCGCTGAAGTGCAAAATTCAATTATTCAATTCAATTCAATTTATTCGAATAAAAACATAACAAAAACATTAATAACAATAAATATCCTATAAGTTAACTTGTTAATGACAAAGAGAAAAAAAAAATAAAGTAACACTGAAATAGAAAAAAAAATAATAGAAGAATAAAACATGGCTAATTAGAGAAAATTTGTTAAAAATGGAAATATTAAATTATACCATCAAGTTTTGTTAAATTTTTATACAACTTGCAGAAAATTGTGGCTAGTTCAACACTGGAGGGAATTTTGTTCCATTGAATAATAGATTTGTAAATGGGAGATTGCTGGGCAGCACTAGAAACGCATTTAGGAATTTTAAAGGCTCTATTGGATGAACAGAGACAATGGGCTTCCGAATTATTAATATTATAATAGGTTAGGAGTTGAGGTGGAAGATT
The DNA here is from genome assembly GCF_049724085.1 of Artemia sp. Qi Xiang Cuo. Lineage (NCBI taxonomy): Eukaryota > Metazoa > Arthropoda > Branchiopoda > Anostraca > Artemiidae > Artemia > Artemia sp. Qi Xiang Cuo. Next base: position 26,286,802 of record NC_142797.1, on the reverse strand, counting down.
ATTGTGGAAAGCAGAGTAAGCAAGCGATAAATTTAGTTTTTGTATGATTTGATCAAGTGGAGCTATGCCAAAATCTGAATACAAATCACGAGTTGTATATAGACGGGGAAGCCGAAAAACTGCTTTAATGGCGCGGTTTTGGGCAAATTTGAGTTTTTTAGTGAAAGACCGGTTTGTATTTCCCCAAACTGATCCGCAATAAGAAAAGTAAGGAATAATAGAGGGTAACTAGGATGTCAGGAGGAAGAAAATAATTCACATGGTTAATCATAGCTACTTGTCTCAAAATTATTGCTGTAATGTAAGAAATATGATTAGAGAAGGACAAGCATGAGTCAATAAATAGACCAAGAAACTTGGCAACCTCCACTTGTGGGATGATGTCGGAGGAGTACCTGAGACCAAGAGCAGGTTGAATAACGTCTTTGTTGTAGGGGGTTCTGAATAACACTATTTGACTTTTTTTGCTATTAATGGTCATGTTATTCGTAAGGCACCACGCCTGGACTCTGTTCAGAAGGACTTGGGCAGAGGTTACTGCCAATGGTAGATTGGTGCCAGTGATGAAGAAGTTGCTGTCATCAGCAAATAATACAGGATACACTGAAGGGCCCAGGTCTATAACAAGATCATTGATATACAGGAGAAATAAAATAGGGCCCAGAACGGAGCCTTGCGGGACACCCCTCCGAACAGGTAAGGGCTGAGAGGATACTCCACCCAGGCTCACACTCTGTACCCTTCCAGATAGATAAGAATCAAACCAAGAGAGGGGAACACCACGAATACCGTAAATATTTAATTTACTTATCAAAATACTATTATCAACCGTGTCAAAGGCCTTAGAAAAATCAAAAAATAAGCCCAATACAGTTTTTTTTAAGGTCAAGTTGTGAGTGTATGAACTGTGTGGAGTCAATTAGATCATGAAAAGTTGAAAATTTCGGCCTAAAGGCATATTGGTGAGGAGAAATCAAGGATACGGAATGCTGACTGTCAAACAGACAGGGAGACAGACGTCTGAAGATGATTCTCTCGAGCACTTTGGATATAACAGGAAGAATTGAGATTGGACGATAGTTACCTATCTCAGTTGGATCGCCCTTTTTGAGAACTGGAATAACAATGGCTGACTTTAGTAAATCAGGGAAAACTCCGTGGGTTAAAGATAGGTTGGCAATATGCTTAATGGCTCGTAGACAAAAGGAGATATGGTCTTCAGGAGCTTATTACTTAATCCAAGACAGTCAGGAGTAAAACTATTAGGGAGAGAACCGATGATTTGAAGTACCTCATTGCTATCAGTTGGGCAAAAAAACATGGATCTAAAATTGAAGCAAGGGAATACAGCCTGTGAGGAGGAGCGGGAGTCAGTATGAGGAACATTCAAAAAATAATTATTAAATGCATCAGGTGCATGTAAAGGGTCAATTAATCTACCATTTGTGTCTTTAAGGCGAATAGGTATAGACTTTGATTTTCTATTTTTTGAAAGTATATCATTAATGGTGGACCATATCTTTTTCAGATTTCCTTTGCAATTGAGAATTTTTGTATAATAATAATTTTTCTTCTCTTCACGGATGAGTTTAGTGTATAAGTTTTTATAATGTTTATAATTAGATAGGTCAATATCACTACTGGTCTTACAGGCTAACTTATATAATTTGCTTTTACGATATGAGGAGACAATGAGGCTATGTGACATCCAGGGGCAAATAGGGATATTTTTCAGGTTAGGTTTACGAATAGGAAAAGTTGAATGGATAATCTCACTTAGCCTTTGCGCAAAACCATTTGTGGCAGAATTTACCTCGTGACAATTTAAGACATCGGACCAGTCAGTGGTTCTTAGGCAATCGATGAAATGGTTTATATTTGCAGAACTGTAGTTTCGAGTAGGTGTTGGGATATTAATTCTAGACCGTAGAGGTAGTGGTTGCGAAGGTAGAGACAAGTAAATAAGAAAATGGTCTGACAGATCCTAAAATATTATATTTGAGGAGAGGTCATTTCCCAGGGAAATGGATACAAAAATGTTGTCAATTAATGTTGAAGTTGATCTCACAGGATCGACTCTACTGGGAAAAAAAAATTGTGGATAGAAGACCACTCGCGGTTACCGATTCAAAAAAAGTGTCAGATTCAATATTTTTACCAACATTGAGTAGGTTGCAATTGAAGTCCCCAAGAACTATTGCCTTTTTATGGGGTAGATTAATAAAATTAGAAAAATCATCAAATAGATTACAAAAATATGAGGTCGGAAATAGAGGAGGTTTATAAAATAAGGAGAGCATATAGGAATTTTGGCCGATAACTATGTTTACAATTATTGAATAAATACATCTGAGATTTAGTTGTGTAGAGAAAATAGAGTCGCACTCTGATAGCCTGGTAAAATTTATATTCTAACGGATATAGAGTGAGATACCCCCAGAACACTTAGTCAATCTCCTGGGCATATGGATTATTTGGTAACCAGGGAGTAAAAAATCACTAGTGTCATCATTATTGGAAAGCCATGTCTCTGTTAATCCTATTACATCAAAAGGGCAGACACCATTAAATGAAATTAAATCTTTAAACTTGAGACACTTATCCCGGATGCTTCTGATGTTGAAACAAAGAACATTAAGGGAATTATTATTTACTAGTTTTGGCTTCACATTAGTAGCAAAATCGAAAATATCAAGGTATTTACAACTAGCATTTGTTAAGGTACCAGGGGGCTGCTTATAGGGTTGGCATGCTGATTATCATCTATATCGGGATAATTAAAAACAATGTTATTGCAAAGGGATAAATTAGTTAAAAACGAAAAGTCACACATTAAATAGTCGTCAGGCGTTCTGATTGTGACTCAATCAGCCTATGTTGGCTTAAAACACTCTCAATTTGAATTTCTGCTTCGGAAACTATGGTCTCGCCAAAGTGAGTTTTTGCCAAATTCTTCAGAATAATGCATTTCAACTGATTGGGTAACTCTAATTGGGAGATGAGCATAGAGGTAACTGTAAAGCTGGCTAATTTAAAGTACACGTTTGATTCATCTTCCAAAGCATTTGGAGAAACTGTGTGAAATCTGTGGGGAGTAATTCCAGGTAGCTTTGTCGGTTTTGATGTCTGTCCTTGCGTAGGATTTTCCGAAAGGGGGTTCTTCAGGTTTTTTTGGGGGGCACTTGCTATCAAGGGGAACCATGCATTAGTTTTGTCTCGGATGAGATTATTCTGAAAATTTTCAACACTAGGGGAAGCATTGGGAACTCTTGGTGTCCTGTGGGATGCTGGTTGCCTGGGGCGTGGTGGTGGTTCAGGGGCGGGTGGTGGCCTGGGGTCTGTTTGGGGACGGGGGACTCTTGGTGTCCTTGGGACTTGCATTGCTACAAAAGGGATTGGAAGTTGTTGCTCTTTTGCTATTCTTAGTATCCCTGCCCTTTGTTTATATTTGGGACAGCTTCCTTTATCTAGGGACTGGTGTTTGCCCTTACAATTAGTACATATTGGGTCAAATTGACAGTTTGACTCATTATGGTCCTTGCCAAGGCAAATCTTACAAATGTTGGAATCCTCTCTACAGTATTTATCTGAGTGACCAAGCTTTAGACATTTAATACACTGTAATGGTTTTTCTTTGTAAGGCTTGAAAGATTTTTGTTGGCCAAAGAGGAACACTTTGTCAATATTAAATTGTCCTTGAAGCTCAAACAAAACAGTTTTAAAGTTTGAGGTTTCAGTGGTTTCGCGACCAAGGGTATGAACACTAGAGACCGGAATGCATTCACCTTTTTCATTCATCAATGCTTCCATCAGGTCCGTGTTTAGAAATGATATAGGGATATTGTAGAGCACTATCTTTGTTTTTATTGGGCTTGGGGACCACAGGTGGGCTGTGACAACAGCATTTTCAACACTTTTTAGCTCCATTACCTTTTTCACTGATGTGGGATCGTTCAAAAGGATATCTAGGGATCCTGATCTGTTTATATTCATATTAAAGTTGCAACGAATGGTCTTGAAAAGGGAAACTCGCAACTTTGGTAGATCCCAGTTGTTAAACAAGCGATTATCAGATTGGGGACCTAGTTGAATAATTACCGGGGAATCGGCTGGATTTATTGAAGAGTTGTTCGTGGTATCGGTTAGATGTATTATTGCTGAATCTGGTGGACTTTTTGTTCTCTGTCTTCTACGCTTAGCCAACTTTACTATCTTAAAGCCTTCTTCATCTTTTTAAGTATCAGTTGTTGAGGGGGATGGACATTGGATGGTATCAATGTTTAGGGTATGAATACTCTTCAGAGAGGTCGCTGGTACATTCGCAGCTTTTGAAGGGGGGGTTCTAGCAAGGGCTTTTGAAGATGGTTGAAATGGTGACTTACTCATATCCCTATCAGGAGGTTGTTTTGGAGGCTCCTTTTTTCCAAACATTTGAGCTATTCAAACTTAAAAATTCGAACACTAATTAGAAATTGTTTTACAATAAATTCAAAATAGTCAACAATAACGAGAAAAGTACCAGTAATCTGGTTTAGTGTTTACTATTCAGTTGCCAAAAAATTAAATATTCACTATTTTAAAAAAGTTAAATAGATTAGTGGGTCACATTAAGTCGAAGTATTCACGAGTCTTATCAACGAGAGGACTAATTCACGGTTTATTAAACGGTTAGGTTGCAAAATTGCAGGTTTCCAGATTATAAATAATTCACAAGAGAAGTCTTATCAAAAACATTAATTAATTACATTTTTGTTCACAGGTTCGGTTGCAAAATTACATGAATCACAGGAGAAGTGTCTCCTCTGAACTCTCAATCAAGGTCTCCTCTGAACTCTCAATCAAGGACTGACAATATGATCTGTATATTAAAATCAAAATAAGATATGTATGTTTTGCAATCTTTATCCCTTGCTTGTTCTATGAACTGTTAGTCGGTCCATAATTCGGGTGGAGCGAGGGTGTATTGAAACAGTTGTATTTTAATGTAGAAAGAAGGCTCATTTGAAGCTTTATTTATCATAAGAAATTATTTTTAACTTAGGTGGCATACAATCGTCTAAGAAAAACACTTAGAGTTCTTAATAGTGTATCTTCAGAGTATTCAACTTCGCACTAATATTATGATAATTTGACTTGAAAACACCAATGTAAAATCTTCAAGCAGGAAAATCGAGGAAAATATCCTTTCGTTCTTTCACGGTGGTCACTACTTTGCCTGATTTGACCAACTATCGTCGCCAAAAATCGTAGCAGCTCATATGATGCTTATACAAGAAAACGTCAGTGGTATTGATGGGCACATCTTTCTTGGTTTTGAGTGTAATTCTTCATCTGTTATGGCCATCAATGTCATCCGGGGTATTACCAGATAGGTACACATGAAAAGGCGGATTCTTCGGGTCTACTTTCTATCCTCGTTCCCTCCTTCCCTTCCCAAGGTCTAATTCCCTCAAACGTATCTTCGTTTGAACTCAATGCACAGTGCATAGCACTTAAAACCATGTTACTTCACCCTGTAATTCCTCAAAACTCGTATTTTCCACTTGGTGCGTTTTGATTCTTGACTGAAAATATGTTCTATTTTATGTAGGCTACCTAAGCTGAATAGTTCATATTTTAGTTGCTACGAAATTCTTTTGTCATAATTGTGTTTAATTTGTAGGAACACGATGTTGCGGGACCCCTCGCAGATTTTCAGTGGTCTAGCTCATTTGGATCCCTCAACTGGTAGTGCAACTAATGGAGATTCGGAGCAAGCTGCTGAAAACTATGAGGCCCTTCTCAGCCTTGCTGAAAGACTTGGTGAAGCCAAACCTAGGGGATTAAGTAAAGCCCAAGTAGACCAACTCCCTTGTTATAGGTTTGTTTTACCGTTTATTTCTCTTTCTCTCTCTTCCTTCCACTTATCTGTTTTCTTCCTGCCTTTCCCACTACTTCTCTCTCTCTCTCTCTCTCTCTCTCTCTCTCTCTCTCTCTCTCTCTCTCTCTCTCTCTCTCTCTCTCTCTCTCTCTCTCTCTCTCTCTCTCTCTCGCTCTCTCTCTCTCTCTCGCTCTGGTGAATAATAAAAGGAATATATTGAGACAAAAAAAGGGAAATGTAATATGTCGTTTACCTAAGTGTGGAAACTTTTGAATTCTTGTCTATCTAGCAAATTTCTTTAAAGATAGACTAATTTGAAAAACCCGTCTAACATAGAATACCGAAAGCGCTTTTTCCGCAGTACACAAAAGGAAGCTTTTATTCATTTTAAATTGTGTTCATTTAAGTTCATGATTTATTTTAAATTTAATTTTATATTATATTATTATTCATTTATTTGAGTTTAGTTTATATTACCCTTTTTTATTGGTTTTATTTATAAAAATTTTGAATTACGAAGTCTTAATTTATTCTGTCTGGTGAACAAACGAGTTTTCTAATCCGAAACAGAAGCGAACCAAATACTCCCTGACAAGAACGCATCTTTTCTCTATTCGCTGAAATTTGGTGACTTAAACTAAATTGCACTCCTGTCAGTATCTAACATTATTTTTAATGACCTTTCCATTTTGTCAATACTAGTTTTTTATAATGCTATATTTACATCTTATAGGAATAAAATTTGGATGACAACCCTGGAAGTCAGCTTTATACTGAATTACCACATCACAATTGTTCAGAGTTTTCCCCCTTCAGAGAAATGTTATATATATATATATATACATATATATATATATATATATATATATATATATATATATATATATATATATATATATATATATATATATATATATATGTATATATATATATATATATATTGGGGACAACTGTGGAATTAGGCTCTATATAGAATTATCCTACTAAAATTTATTGAAAATTCCCCCTCCTGAAAACTAATAATTAAAATATTGACATTCATGAAATTCGACTCTTGTCGAAATCTAGCTTTAAGCTTTGCCTTTCTGTTTTACTTTTTTGCAATACTATTTCCCTTTGTATTGTTGGCTTGAGGGAAAATTGACTTTTCTTGTTGGTTTCCTAATTAAATTTAAGAAGGTTTTCTGTAAAAACTTTCAACCAACGTGAAGTCCGGCTGATGAAGGTAAATATGAAATATTTTATATAAAAGTAGCTTTTAATAGCTTTAGTCTTAATCACTTACTTTTTTGAAATACCAATTCTATAGAATGTTATTACATAATACTTAATCAACACTTATATATAAATATTTAATTCTCGCTATTTTGAAATACTAGTTTTATAAAATATTACATTTACGTGTTGTGATTTTCTATCCAAAAACACAAAAAAAGAAAAAGATTGAGAAAAAAGGGAAAATCACGGAGGCGTTTATTTGGTATCTGAAACTGAATCAGGACTAATGATCTTTTTTCCGTTGCAGATTTAGTGGTTATTTTGAGGAGGGCTCTCAGACAAATTGCGTAGTGTGTATGAATGACTTTGAAGCCAGACAGCAGCTTAGAGTCCTTCCCTGTAGCCATGAGTTCCACGCCAGGTGTGTCGACAAATGGCTAAAGGTAAGAATGGCAAATTATTTTACTAAAAGTGTTTCTTCTGCCGGCTTCTACTTAAACATTTCATAAGTTTCATAAGCTCTTAACGTTTTGTGTTTTTATGTAGTTGATTACCACTGGCCAGGGCCGTATTCACTGGGGTCCTCTCTCCGAAATTTTTGTCTGACTCGTAAAAACTTAAAAAAAATATAAACAAGTTTTCGATGCGTTTATTATTTTTTTGTACCCCCCCGCCCCACAGAAAAACGAACGAAAGTCCCGGATATGGCCTTATACTAGCAACTAATAAGATTTGAAACTCAAGCCAGATTATCATTAACGCCATCTGGCAATGTAACTAATAGACTGGCTCGGGTTGTAGGTTAGGTTTAAAAGGGCTTTTCAATTCCGTTTTTTTTTTTTTTTTTTTTTTTTTTTTTTTTTTTTAATGTTTTCGCATGTCAATCAGATTATTCCTTAAGTGAATATAAAAAAAATTCAAATGACCCCCCCCCCTCCCTGCCTTTTTTAACCCATTCTCCTCTTGTATGATATTTTAAGCCAGTAAAAACAACGAGAAGTGTTGTGTCGCAACATTTTCTATAAGTAGTCTTTTTTTTTTTTTTTTTTTTTTTTTTTTTTTTTTCGTGGAACAAATTGAAAAAATATATCAAAATTGCCTCCCTCACTTTTGGAAAAAAACATTTTGCCCCACCCCCTTCATGTCCATGAATTGATACCACTGGAAAAAAGATAACCTCGAAAATCTAAGATTCAAAGAGACCATTACAGGGAAAACATAGATTTATCTAAATTATAATTAGCCGAGCGGATTTGCGGATTTGGTGCTCTGGATTTACGATCCTTTGTCTGAGGGGACGGGGATTCGAATCCTAATACAGCCACTTATTTGGCTTGGGACGGGAGTCAGTGGTGTGACTCTGGAAGCCCAGCCAGAGTCGACCTAGTTTTAAATGGGTACCTGGAGTAATTTGGGGAAGATAAACAGGAATGGTGTGCGGAAGCACAGGATGGCTGGCCTGGCCCCCAACCTCCCATTGCACTTCCTGGCTGTAGGGCCAAGAAACGGAGATCAGCACCGCCGGTAGGGACTGTAAAGTCCAATGCCGTATTCTTTACCTTTTTTTTATAATTAAATAAACTTATAAATTCTTCTGGATAAAGTAAACAGGAGGGTTGTTTAGCCGGGAGGGTTATTTGTAACCGGTCGTAAAGCCGGCATGAATCATTTTTAGTAAAGTTGTTGAATCTTGAATTTTTCTTAATATAACTTTGGTGAAATTTACTGCTAGTACAAACAACTTCTCTCCGCAAAATGTTGCCTACGGTTAACACAACAGTGGAAAGCCGTGTCAGTTACTTGGCTATACCTCTGTGGTTGTTGCTTCTCTATGGAGAAGGCAATGTAACAGGTAGGATTGAACTAAAGTGCCCGGTGTTTCCAGGTACGGCGGGGAGTGCTTTTACAAAGCAATTCAAAATGTGTTTTATGTATTTTCGTTACTTTTATGAGTCGGGCAAAAATTTTGAGGAGCGGGGTACGCCCTTGCCAATCGTTTGGTCTGCTGTTCTCTAATGTGAAATTATTTTGTGTTTCCTAGAGAGTGAAACCTTGTTAAACTCCACTGGATTTAAAGTGTTTTCTGGCAGAAAGAGAATTGAAATGTCTGAAACAAAATCACTGAATCTAAATTCGAAAAACGAAGCTTTTAGTAGTTGGAATAAAATCGAACAATAATACATTATTCATCGTAAGAAATGACGGCCTAGAACAAAATAAAAGGTTTTTAATATTAAAAATAATTCAACTTGAATCTTGCGAGTTGAATGTTTACTGATAGTTTATATAAGACTAATGAATAAAACTAAATTTGTTTTTCTATGACTTATTCTGTTATGCTATTTTGTTAGTTATTAATTAATCCCTGTTATTGATTATCGTTTCCTTTTATTCTAGTCAAATCGAACCTGCCCGATTTGCCGAGGTGATGCATCCGATTTTTTTGCCGATTGAAAAGCCGGAACTGCGAAAATAGTATTGTGATTCCTCTATTTTCTGTGTTATCTCTCCTACCAATGGGTTACTTAGTGCTAAAATCACCTTGTGTCTCTACAAACTTTATTTTTTAGTCGTACCCTTTAGTCAGCATGTTTTCAATTTATATAATCTCGCGTCTTCCACTATGCAGTATTTTATTTTTATCTCTATTTCTCTTCTATTATTTACTTCTTCATGTGTTAACTGTCCACAGGATATCCTGAAGTTATTACCTTAATTTCGCTATTTTTTCTGTTCCCCCTAGGATTTTGGAATTTCTGTTGCTAAATTAGCTTCTTTTTTTGGTGACTCAACTATTGAGATAGCGAAAAGACGTCTGAGAATTAAAGCCCAAGTTAAAAGATTTTTCATAGGGAGGGGGGCGACTCGGTCCTTTGTTGACGTGAAACGAATATTTTTGTCATGTTTTGGGCTTGTCATGTTTAAAACTATTTAAATGACTTCATTCAGTTTTAAAGCAAATTATTGTATAAGGAATCCTTGCGCTGACATCTAATTTTTAGGGATAGTTTTATTTTATAGATGCTGCTGCTATTCAAAACAATATTTTCCTTAACCAGAAAATGCATGTTTTTGGTTAGAATAACTCTAAGAGTCTCTCACTTCTGATGGATAAATTCTGAATTTATCAAAAATATGAAGGATAAAAGCAAAAATAAACAAAGCATAAATATATTTCGAAAGTAATTAGCATTAAAAGCGTTATTCAAGGGACTGATGTTAATTTTTTTATTCCAAAATTAGATAGTGAAAACTGGAAAAGTTAAAAAATCAATGGGTTTGACTGTAAAAAACAAGCCTGTTGAGCCGTCTCCCTATTTAGTTCAGGAGTGTGTGCCGATATTTCTGTTGAATATCTTTGAACGTGTCAACAAGTGTTGATATCATATGTTATTTTTGATATCAAATCCGTTTTGTGTATCCAAAAAGTATCCAATTGAAAATGAATCTAGAATTAGGAAATGGAAATAAAATATCTAACGGTTCTTTTTATAGTTTATCTCTTCTTATAAAAGATTACTATTTTCCATAATAATTAAATATAAAATAATTAAATAGAAAAATATAGATGCGTAAAAGCAGATATTTTCGTGATTAAATGGAGGCAATTAAGTTTTTTTTTAGTTCATGTAGTATTGAAAATGTGTTGTATCAGGACTTTGTTTAAATTGTGTAAAAAAAGTTGTTGAAATTGTAATAACACTTAGTTTTAGCCGTGTCTTGTTTTCTATAGCTTTTTGTCTATATGATAATCTAGGGATAGTACAATAAATCCAAGGATCGGAAAATGTCGGGGATTGTTCCTTCAGAATAGTGCTCAAATTGAGCTTTATTTATGTTATTTATCCATCTTACATTATCAGTTAGACTTGGGTAGAAGAACTCAAAGAAAATATTCGACCATTGCATTTGGTTGTGTGTGTGTGTGGGGGGGGGGGGGATTTTATTTAAAGCGCTAAATACGAAAAAAACCCATGGCAATAATCAGTTTTCCTGATCCAACCGATTGTACACTTGTCAATCGTTGGGTGTTCATTTGAACCTACATTCTGGTGGGAATATGTAACAGAAATGAAGCATAATAATACTTAACCCAAAAGTGAACCTGCTATTCAATGTATACCCCTGTCCCTATTTCTAATCCAATGGGGTTTGGATCTACCAACTAAAACGCTTGTCTTTTGTTAACACGACACGAATTTTTTTGTCAGGTTTTTGGGCTTGTCATGTTTTAAGTTGTTGAAATGATTCATTTGTGGTTTTAAAGCAGTCTGCAATCACTGACATCTACTTTTTTTTTATAGATGTTGTTATTCAGGACAATCTTATGTTCCGTAGATTAATCAGTAAGTGACAGAAATCAGATACGTACATTTACAGTTATGTCTAGAGGGGATAGTAAACAGGACAATCATGTGAAAACTGTTGGCAAGATGGTTAAAACTACGGTAGGCATTGATAACTATGCTCCGAGACAGTCGTACTTTCCTCCTGTATTCATGTTGGGAAGGAGCCTCCGACATTACGTGCAATTCCATAGTTTTTTTTTGTATTGAATTCATCTGCTTTAGCTCGATAACTATAAAAATCTTTATACAAAAGTTTTGCTGTCAAAGGCTGAAGTTATGTATATATTAGTTCTAAGACGTAATATTTAGTTTATACTTCCAAGTATAAAATTTCAAACTGTAATTTAAAATCATTTCATAATATAAAAAAATATAACAAAAACTTTTGTGATTAAAATGAGCAAGTGATGCCATCTTCGATAAGGAAATTCTCTATTTGTAAGGGCGTTTGGGTAGTGTTTTAAGATCCCTTCGCTTTATCCAATAGTCGATATTTATCTGTGCAATAGGAAAAGACTCCCTAAATAAAGTCATCCCTGCGAAAGATCACTGTTTTAAGTTTGACGTTATGTAAATCCTCGCCCCCTATCCTTCCCCCTCATGTTCGTGACTTGGTGCCGCTGAACATACACGAGAAAACCAATTAAAAAATTCTTGATATTCATTTTGTCATATGATTGATAATAAGCATTGGCGCTGCTTCTGCTCCACTTTTTTCTGAAGTCAGTTAAGTCGATTGTAAAATATATGTAAGCCCTGTATTAACAAAAACAATTCCTAAAAGCTGTGGGATCGTGATCCTTAAAATGATTGATTGTAAAACGCATCAATCGTAAAAAAAATCAAACAGATTTGACTTCTATGGCTCAATTTGTACTCTTTTGTTACTATAACAACCCCCTCCCTCTCAAGAAAAAAAAATGCCGGGATCCCCCCTAAGGGTAGGATGGTTGTGTACCTATGAGGATTTATTTATTGTTTTTTTTTATGGAAATTAACATTAACAATGTTAAATTTCACATTGATCTTTCGAAAGGTCGGTTAATATAGTACCCTTTTCTCGTAGATTGATATCCATACTGTCTTTCAGATTAAGCTCGTTGCATGGATACTATATTTTAACTGATGATGTTTGAAACTTCTAAATTCTTTTGTGTTTTGAATTCAACTATGTTCTGATTTGTTTTTGTCTTTTTATTATTTTGTTTCTGAGTTAAAATTTTATCGTACGTGAAGACAAATTTACTACTATCGATTCAAAAAGAATTTTTGTCTTTCTGCTTTGTATGTAATAACTCACTATTTTTCTTTTTTCTCTTTACAATTTCACTGTCATGTTATTTATTTACAAATAAATTTTAACATTTTTTTAGGTAATAATAATTTTGAATATCTCGTTCTCGCTTTTGTGGTGAAATTTGTGAAGTATCTTTTCCATAATTGTTTCTTCTTCAACAGCTTAATTTTTAATATTACTGCATGAAAGAAAAGGAATTGAAAATCTTCCTTTTCTATGAGTAAACACTATATCGTTTAAATTTGATTTTTTTTTTTTATTATCAAATATTGTACTTATTAATTACCAAATTACCTTGCAAATTACCATCTTTATACTGATAACTTTTGGGTTGTATAAAAAGGACACGACTTATATTTAACTCGGATTATAAATGAAATTGTGTATATCATATATACTTAAAAATGATTGTACGGGAAGCCTATTTTTAAGTGTTAGAAGTTAGGTGACCGATTTTATGTCTTTACATACACAGAAAGGGAATCTGGAAATAATATTTGTGCCCATCCCCCTCATCAGTCTAGAAAAGGCTTTTTGCACCGAGTTTTTTCTTAGAAAAGTAATTTTTTCTATGTTGTAAACCGCTTCATAGCACGGTTTTTCATTTAGTAGCACAATGTATATACCCTAGTGGAATTCAAACTAATTAAATCCGCTTCGACGAGTCGGAATGTTTCGCCTCTTCGTATAAAAAGCTACAATGGGCGTCTAATGCGGACGCAAAAGCGTTCTTGAAAGGGCAAGTATTCATTAGAATACCTCTAAAGCCTTTTCTGTGCTTACTTCAAAATCAAGTACAAATTAACTTAATTTGTATGCTGCGTCTTCATTCTTCGTTTTCTCGTTCTAAAATTTACTCTTCTCCCTTTTTTTCTTTTTCTTTTTTGTTGATGTGTCTTGATCCTAAATAACCTTAAAGCTTTCATTGCTTAGGTCTTCATTAGGTGTTCCTCAAGGGTCTATTTTTCTTTTTATCAAGAAACCTCAATGCCAGTTAACACAATACGCGATTGTTATCGCTCTGGCAGTAATGAAAACACCGTTGCCAATTCTATCTTTTTCCTTCTTGTTTCTCTTCAATAATAACTGCTTATATAGATCTCGAGTTCTGCGTTTAATTCTCAATTAACTGGTAGATTTTTTAGCACATTCCATAATAACATTGGGGTGATTTACCAACCTAAGGGTAATTTCAACCCTTAAGCCAAGTTCTGAAAGAAGACGGTAAATTTTGTCAACTGAGATCGATCAAGTGATGGCGCTATATTTAGTTCATGTGGCATTTCTCATTAAAAGCAATATTCTACCAAGTCTTCATAGAAAAGCTCGCTTAGAAAAATATTTCAGAAAAAAAACACCCTTTTGACTACTTGTGTATATAAGATTACCTATAAATCTCTGCCTCAAAATTTTCTTACCGTTACAATATAACGGACTTACCGTTAGAATATTTTGTTTGTGTTTTAGACTTACCGTTTAAAAAATGTACTACTACTAATACAAAGGACTATGTAAATCCTGCAGGCAAATAGTGGATAAAATCAAAGGTGTCCTGCCATTAACCAGCAGGATACCAAAAGCTAAGCTTGCAACGGCATGTTGCATTGTTAATATCTCACTTAATCAATGAAAAATAAATTTTGTAATACAAACAGGTAGTAGTAGTATTACCAGTAGTAGAATAATTTTTTATAAATAAATAAAAAAAAAAACTATCAGCAACAGACGAAAAGCTAAGCTTGTGATGGCCAGAATGATCAGCCAGAATGCGCATGGTAACATCGCTTGGTTGTTATAGCGTGAATAATTTCCGTCTTCTATTAGAACTAAGCTTTAGATTGGTCTTCATCACTATAAACCCCTTGCCTTATGCCCCTTTTCTTTCCAAAAGTTGGAAATACCTCATTTCTATATTGGCGCCGGTCCAAATAGTTTATTGCTTATTTTGTGTCCCTTTTATTGTGGATGGGACCTTTTTTTCGGTATTGTTTAGTGATTACTGTTTTATAGTAAAGCTTCGATTGTATGTTTTGTAAATTGTGTATTTGTTACTTTAACAGACTGTTATTTTGGTGTGGGTAATAATTTTAGAGATAAATATAAGCTGAATTGTTTCATTTTGCTGAAAACACTCCTTATTTTAAAACGGAGTTTCTAAAAGGGCTAACAAATTAGTTTTTCAAATTGTTTGTATTTGTATTTTTGTGTTTAAGTACAATGAATATGCTTAGGATTTAAAGATCACCGCTTGAGCTTAGATATTAATACAATGTAAAATACAGTGTGTCTGAAAAGTTACTATATTCAATTTGTACTGCATTGTAATATATTTCCAAGCTGAAAATGTGAAAATAATTGAATCTGATAGACAAGTTTTTAAACCCAACCCAGAACCTTTTTTGCATTATTATTGCCTTTTTTGCTGAACAACATGCTGATTAACAAAATAGGTGTGTCAAGTATATATATATATATATATATATATATATATATATATATATATATATATATATATATATATATATATATATATATATATATATATATATATATATATATATATATATATATATATATATATATATATTTGCATGAAAGTTGTTTCTTATTTTCGAAAGTCTTCGAAGTTCAAAAAGAGAAAAAAACTATATACAAACTTAGAATAACCTTCATTAACTAACTAGTTAAAAAGTTAATTAGATTTTAATAGATTAATTTAGATTTACCAATTTAAATCAAACTTAAAATAACTTAGATGGTTAGAAAACCCAGCACATATTAATGTCTCTCCTGATCGTATAGGCTAATATAAAATATATATAATTTTAATATATATTTAATGTGTATTAATAATGTTTATATATGTGTCAAGACCGTATCCAGGGGGATTAAAACCGTAACAGAAATGTGTATAAACAAATTTTGATGCGTTTTGTAAGATTTTTTTTTTTTACCCCCCCCCCCCCCCCCATCAAAATCATGAATCTGTCCTTGATATGTATGTATGTATTAACCTATATAGTTGTACTAATTGAAGGAAACTATTATGGTCAGTTTGTTGCTAGAAAACCTAATGCCGGGTTCGGAAAACTGCTAGTCCCACACTTGACCTGAAAATCACGGATTTTAGCCCTTCTAATTTGCTAGATGGCGTTTGTGATTTTCTTTTGTGGACTGACCTGGTTTCCCTTACAAGTATTAAAAGTTCTGCTTTACCTGCTACTAGCTGAAGAATTCAGTGTTTGTTAATTGAATATGGGCACTTTTGAAAGACTCTGTATGTTGAAATATTTATAAGTTGTCTTCTATATTGTGTATGCTTTAGTTTGAAACATTGATTTTCTTTCTCGTGAAGACGTTAATCTTTTTTTGTTTCGATTTATATATAATTAACTTAAATTAGTCGGACTTTGAGCATAAGCAAGAGTAAGTAAACAATTGCACAATGAGGAAAAAAAACACCCCCGGCTCGATATTTAATTTTGTCTTTATAGTTCAATCTAGATACGCTGGAATTACGCTGGAATTTCTGGAATTAGTTCAATACGCTGGAATTTACGTCGAAAAATAAAGTGGCGTTTCTTGAAAAGGTGAATTTGCGGATTATTAGGATTGTTTAAGCTTAAAATTCTGGGGGGAGGGGGGGTGGACATACCAGTGCTGTGTCTGGTTATGCTTGCTTATGAAACTGGTTTCGCGCTAATGTTACAATTATACTTTTTTTTTCTCCAAGAGAGGAATAAGCAAATGCAGATTATGCTATAATATCGCAATGTATATTTTCCTGTGATGTTCATTTTGTAGGTTTCATGGATTGTTATTGTTCTTATTAATTATGTGTAACGATGATGAAACGAAGAAATTGATCAACTTCTATATTAATTTCCTCATTAATTTCCAATCATTAATTTCCTGAAATTAATTTCCTCAATAATAACCACTACTGATGGTTTGGTTAACTTTTTTGAGCTTTTTTACTGAAAGTAGTTTTGTTTTTGGCTCGTGGTATCAACTTATTCAGTGAAGTTGAATTTGCTTTATTTTGTGTACATTAATTCATTCGTATCCTTTAATGTTTCTTATATGGAAGCAGACGCAGGATTTCTTTTGAGGGGCAAGAAGTTTTGTGTTAGAATCTGTGCAAATAACCATTTTAAATTTTTTGGGGGAAATCACGCCATCAGTGGGCGAAATCGCATCAAGTTATTTCTAGAGAGCTTCGAACGGGTGTGGTTTGCAGTTTTTCGTCAGACGATTAAACCTGTTTTTTTTTTCGGCAAACAGGGATCAGTCAATGTTGTCTATGCATAAGCCCTTTAAATTGTCTGCTGCACAAGCAAGAACTTTGTTAAATTAAAAATGACTAAATAATTTGATTAAATTTTTGTTTCATCATGAAAAAAAAAAAAAATTGTTGGATTGTTCACCTCGGTTGTGACGTCTGGCCTGGTGCACTTGTATGTGGAGTGCACCCGGAAGTTATCCAAACTAAACGTGATTTGCTGTTTACTAATTATTATATGTGTGCCGTGTCTATTGGTGGGTATGCATTTGTTTTTATTTTTCAGCCTTTAAAAAAAAATATTTCCTGTGATTTTAAGTATTGGCTTAGTTATGTGTACAATTGTATTTTTAAATTGTAGTTGCACAAATAAAATTATTGAAAGATATTTCGCAATTTGTCTTGTATAATTTCTAGGTTGATTTAATTATCGATAATTGAAAAGCTCAATGTTTAAGCGGTCTTTTTTTCAAAGCGCCAACACCTATGAAACTTAATGCTAATAGTACGCCAATGAACTAAGGTCTGTTTTCGCATCGGCTGAGGTATTTCAACGATTGCTGAAGGGCTTTAAAACATCCGTTATTCTTTTTAGAACTAAATCCACCTGTTTAAATCCGTTGTATATTGTTCTCAGCTTGCGATGAAACCATGTCTGTTGCAATATTAATCCTTCTGAAATGACAAATATTGATTGTTTGAATGTGGGACAGGCTGAAAGGGAAAGGTCGAAAGGGTTGTCTCAGCTTTTAGAAAACACAGTGGGCATACTATAATATGGAATATTTTGATCCATAATTGGATGTGTCAGGTTGACCGTTCTCTGACGTGGGTGTTTAAAATGTGAGGAAGATAAGCTAGATGCTTAACACTATGAGTCAGGAATGAATATTGAATGTGTCGTGCTGACGGTTCTGTAACGTGGGGGCTTGAAAGTAAGATTTGTTTGATGCTTTACAATATAATGTGAGTTGATTGTGTCATGTTGACGGTTCTGGAGCGTGGATGCTTGAAAGGGCAATTTAAATATGCTAGAAATTTTTGTAGAGGAATTGTCTTATTATAGTTTTAAGTACTTGTTTGAATGACTGAATGTCAAGCAATAAGATCTGTAAAAAGATCTGCCCCAGGCATCAGGGGCCAGACAAGAAGCAGGAGGACGTCTGCAAACAAGCACGAAGATGTCATAACAAAGCATTTAATGGAATTTGCGACTACACAGGAGGAAGCTAGGACTGCAGCGTTCGATACAAAATAAAAAACATAAATGAAGAAGTAGCAGCCCAGAAGACCTCGTGACTAGGGCCCGACTGATATTATCGGGTCGATATGAGGGTCAGTGTCATTTATCGGATATATATATATATATATATATGTATATATATATATATATTTATTTGTTTATTTTTTCATGCGCAACTTGTCCAGAAGATGGTACCAGATTTTCTCAGGTAGTTTTTGCGTGTCCAGTCCTTGGTTTGAGAGCCACCAGTTAAGTCTCTTCATGGTAGAGAGAGCAGCAGAGGTGAGTCAGATGAAATCAAATTATATTTGTTGTCAATACTTGTCAATAGACACCTTATGCAGGAATGTTCTAAATATATGGTGACTTCAAGAACGTACATCATCTACCAAAACAATGTAATTAACCATACATTTTTGTTTAATGAATATTTTCTTGCGTGGGTGAATGATCCAAGATTAAATCGGTTAAAACCATGATATCCAGTCAGGGGCACAGCTAAAGGGGAGATGTGGGGAGGGGGGAGTTCCAAGCTGACGCCGCCGCGTGCCAACACCATGGAAGATTTACCTTTGAAATTTACTTTGTGTCACGGCATACTGGACGATTTGTCGAGACATTCTTTAAACCCCTCCTCTAAACTTAGAACTCTAGCTGCACTACTGTTTCTAGTTTGCTTAGCATGGATTTCTTAGTAAGAGATCATTTCATATAAATGTAAAGTACATTTTTCACATTAAAATGTAAAGGATTAAAATTCAAAGTCCCATTATTGAAATTCGGGTTTTGAATTATCAGTTTCAATAAATATCTTACGCTTCTTTCAATAAGATTTTAACGTATTTGTGTATGTAACTAAACCGGCTTCTTGGACTAAATTATTTTCTTTTTGTTTCGCCAACATCCCCCATTTCGTTTGAGTGCTCAAAAGCTGCTGATCAGAAGAGGTAAAGACAATCAAACAATTCTTGTAAATAGCCTAATTTTTGGAATCCACAGTGAATTATTGAGGCCGTTGTTTAGTGTGTAATAGCCCAGGAAGACACATGTGAGTATGAATATGGGCAGAGAAGGGTGGGGGGTTAAACTTTAGGTAATGTTTTTTTTTCCGGAGGCGAATTTATCGCTAAATTATATTGGTACGATACTGATTTATCGGTATCGGGCTCCAAAAATCGATATCGGTCGGGCTCTACTCGTAACATAACAGTACGGGAATTTGCGGCTTCGTCCTGCACTCTCGGTTTCTTATGCTATCGAATTTTTCGTCAGTTATTTCTTATTCTCATCAAAAACTATCTTCATCAGTTTGCTTACCATATTATAATTATGCTTGATCTGTATGAAATGAACTACATCATTTCTTGCCAATATCTTGTCAATTATTTCTTCATCCGTTAAATCAGGGTTTAAATCGGCCTCCAGTAGCTCAGAAATCCAAGGAGCCGCTTCGTCCCTATTGGTAGAAGGTTACCAAGGCCATAGGGAGCTTGTCGGACTACCGAACGTGCTGGATTGGTAAATGTTGGATTATCGAGATTGGACTGTAATAGGTAATAGCCGTCTACAGAGAAATATAATGCAAATACTAAACAGAAGAAGTTAAGTCACTCAAAACTTTTCTTAAAAAAAAAAAACGTTGAACTAAAAGGTGCTAAAATAATGTAATTAAATAAATAAATCAAAACCGCCATAATAATGAAACAAAGGTTTTGTATATATTTTAATTTATTTTTGTGTTTTTTAGATCATATGTTACTTTTTTCTGCATTATGTTTCGCTGAAGACACAGGCATAGGTTGTATTTTATTCATAAAAAGTTTCGTGGTACGAAACTGTAAAGTAAGGAGCGATTCGGTCCAATAGTAACCAAGACTCAAACACGGAATTTTGATAATAATGGTTACATTAAAAGGATTGGCTTTTTATGCTGATTCCAAATGTATAAAGTTCGTTAAGTTTAAGATTATTCACCAAAAGCTACGAGGCTGAGAAAATTTGCCTGATTTTCGAAAAAAGAAGGCGGGGGGGGGGGCAAACACCCCCAAAAAGTCAAGCGATCTTAACGAAAATGACATCTGATTTAGCATATCGGAGAACCCTTCTGTATAGGTTTCAAGGCTCCTTTCTACAAAAAAGTGGAGTTTTGTGTTTTTTTGCAGAAGAAAGATCACAGATGCATGTTTATTTGTTGTTTTTTGTCCTAGGGGTGATCGTTCGAACCAACGTTCTTAGAAGATCGGGACCTTTTTTAAGTGACCAAAAAGATTGAAGGGCACCTAGCCCCCCTCCCACGTCCATTTTTTCCTCAAAGACATTCAATCAAAATATTAAAATAGCCATTTTAATTCAGCATAGTTGAAAGGTCCAATAAATATGCTTTTTGTGGTGACATGATCCTCCACAGTCATTGGGAAAAGAGCTGTTTATTATGGAATTTGCCCATATTGCTCACATTTAGTATTTGTTATTGAGAAATATACAAAAAAATCAGGGTTCTTTTCTGTGGAGAGGCGGTATTTTCCACAGGGAGAATTTTCTATGAAGAGGAGTTTCTGGGATTTTTTTCCGGGAGAAATTTACATGGGGAGGGGGAGATTTCCTGGCATGATTTGAAAAGCACTCAGAGATCAAATTTAAATGAGAAACCAATTTTTTTCCACTTAAAGTAAAGAGTAACATTAAAACAAAACGAAAAGAAATTATTTTTTATATTAGGGGGGCTGCCGCTCCTCAACCCTCGCTCTTTACTCTAAAATTTGACTCTCTGTCCTGATTCTTTAGGAAATACTACTCAAACACAAGGGCACTTGATTTTGAACGAGAAGTATTTTTAAAGAGCTTTAAGACTGTAGCAAATATACTGTGGAATTACGCACAGAGGACACTCAATTTATGAAAAAAATTCAAACGCCCTCTTTGAATTTTGGCCCTTGAAGGTATATGCCCCTCCCCGTTTATGCGGCTGGTTTGATGAGTGAATAGCACTCAGAAAAACAGGCAACGCAGGACCAACATAAACTTGGGTGGGTTGTCCTTTACTCATATATGCAACAAAAATTGAATCTTGGTTAAATCTAGGTTTCATAGAAATCTATTCTCCCCCTCATTCCTTTTCTGGTGTTAACTGACTTAACGGACTGGATTGTCTTTTTTGCCGTACTTGTACCGACAAAGGCCAATACTTCTGCGACAAACTGGTCTCGCTGGACCAGGACGAACTCTGATGTACTAAACTTTTTTTTCTCATTGATAACTCGAAGTTTAATATTATCTATTGTAAGATTTTATAAGGTTTGAACACCTCAGCCATATGAGTATAAGCTTGTATGTATCAATCCTAGTAAAAAAAAAACTAAAAAAAAATTAGACGAAGAATAATCTTTTTACTTTAAATTTATAAGTGATTATTTAAAAAAAATTAATGATTTCTTCCTCTGAGTCTGTCAAGGATTGTTACAAATGGTCCTTTTGGGATTTCAATCGGTAATAATCCAATTTCTCGTCGTAATCGTTCCTGGATTTCCGCTTCGTATTTTTTAAATTCTTCTACCATTCCAATATCATTGTATAACTGTTTTACAATAGCTCGGCATTCCTTGTCCTTGATTCCATAGTTTTTCTAAAATAAAAATAATTAACCAACTACTTCTGAATACTACCAAAGATGAAAGAAAAAGTAGCCTAAAGAACCATGTCATTTCTTACCAATCTTTTGAGGAAGTACCCATTGAAATGGCTTCAGTCAAGAAAACGCACCAGGGGGAGGGGGCTCAAAAATGTATTTTTAAATTCTAGACGGGAGGTAATTCTTTTGCTTTTAGGGCTTTTTTTTCTTCAAAGAAAACCAGCAAAGAAGCCATTGTTTCAATGAAAATACCAAAAAGAGGTAATTTTCAAAAGCTCTGGGGGGGGGATCCAAATTCCCCCTCTGATTGATGCTACTGACCTGGTGCAGATTATAAACACCTCTCCGTCTTTAGTTTTGTTTAACTTATCCTTAAAATCAGTAATATATTTTATTTCGGCTAAAAACATCTCAAACCGTTCAGACATTTAAATATTTTTTTTTTCTGAATTACGTGTTCTTAATTAGATTGAGAATTTATTAAGAGGAAAGACTATTTAGATTAAAAAGAAAAAATTAAATAGTAGAGAAAGCAACTTAAATGATGGAACTAAATGGGACTAGTAATATATACATATATATATAAATATATATAAATATATATATATATATATATATATATATATATATATATATATATATATATATATATATACATATATGTAGAGAGTAGAGTAGAGTAGAATATTTTTATTTATAACACGTACATAAATAAATGTCACAAAACAGCGCACATGCCTGGTGGCATACTTTAGCGCAGAAAATATTGCCAACGAAAATACACAGCCATTTTCTAACTAAATTTTACAACAACGAAAAAGAAAACCCTTATGTACAAAATGCTTAGCATGTCATAAGATATTTCTTCACCAGTCTTAGAAAATGTCGCTTGTTGCTGCATTCTCGAACTGAGGCAGGAATTGAGTTCCAGATTTTTGGGCCAATGTGACGGATGCTGAATCCCGCTCTCGATGTCGGGCGAATTTCGCACGAAAAGTCTGAACGATGCGTAGTAGGATAATTATGAAATTGAGAATTAGTTGAGAAAATGCCAGAGAAATTTACAGGTAAATTACTATATTGATAATCGTGACAAATACTAGAGATAGAAATTAAATGAAGTTGGTCCAAATAAAAAATTCCTGAAGTCCCATATAGGTGTCTAACTGAAGTTCTGCAATCAACATTAAAAAGAATCCTCATTGCTTTATTCTGAAGTATTTGGAGAGATTTGAAAACAGACGAAAAGGTAGATGCCCAAACCGAAATGCAATAGAGAAAAAATGGGTGGACGAAAGAATAATAAATAGATTTTAGAATAGTTTTAGGAAAAAAGTGACAAAGACGAGTTAGCATGCCAACATTTCGGGAAATTTTTAACGACAGTGTTTTTACATATTTATGAAACGACAAATTTTCATCTAAAATAATCCCAAGATATTATTCTTGGATCTACCCGTCTCAATTCAAGACATTCAAAAAAAGAGAGAAGGTATCTGACACTACTAATCCAGTTCGTAAAAATAACATATACTGGCATTTTTTTTCATTAAGAGCTAGTAAATTCCTTGAATACCAATCAGATACAGTTAGTAGCGTACTTTCGAGGTTCTGGAAAAGAACTGATAGGTCACAATGAGAAGCAAAAATTACTACATCATAATTTTACAAAGAGGCAAAACTTCTGGCAAATCATTTATAAAAAGAATAAATAGAATAGGCCCAAGAACAGAGCCCTGAGGCACTCCGTAATTAATTGGAAAAGTTTCGGAACAGAGATCACGAGATTTATCAACACAATCTAGTCATCTCCCAGACAGGTAAGATGAAAAAAATTTAACATCTTGTTTTGAAAACACATAAGACTTTAGTTTAAAAAGAAGCAACGAATGATTTACGGTGTCAAACGCCTTGGCGACATCAAGAAAAATTGCCAACGCTTGTTGACCATCATCTAGTGAATCATTAATATTTAGTAAAAGCTCATGAAGTGCGAGTTCAGTTGACTTTACTTTTATAAAACCATATTGAGACGTATGTAAAATCTTAATGTCAAATATATACTTTTGTAATTGACTATTTGCAAGTTTTTCCAAGATTTCACTGAAAACCGAAAGTAGAGAAATGCCTCGATAATATAAAGGGTGAGTTGAACTCCCAGCTTTAGGTAATGCTATAACATTTGGTTTTTTTAAAAGCTCAGGAAAAACCCCATGCATAAGTGATAGATTAAAAATATGTGCCAACAAAGGTGAAATGCTTGACGCTATTTGCTTTACGGTTTAAGCCGAAAATCCAAATTCGTCCTTAGAAAAACTCCGTTATATATATACATATATATATATATATATATATATATATATATATATATATATATATATATATATATATATATATATATATATATATATATATATATATATATATATATATATATATATATATATATATATATATATATATATATATATATATATATATATATATATATATATATATATATATATATATATATATATATATATATATATATATATATATATATATATATATATATATATATATATATATATATATATATATATATATATATATATATATATATATATATATATATATATATATATATATATATATATATATATATATATATATATATATATATATATATAAATATTTACCAAGTTGTATAAAAAAATAAAAAGGATTGCCGTCTACATTTTGCGAGTCATAATAAGTGCCAGCAAAGGAATGAATATTATATGAAAAATCCCCACCCTGCGTAGATGCCTTATAGAGATTCTGGGATTACCTCTTTATTATTATATAATACATTCTAACCAGTACCATAAATTATTATAAATGCATTAAACACGCTTCTAAAAAGCATTTGCACGAAATAATAATGAATTTCTAAAAAAATTTCTAAAAGCCAAATTGAAAATTACATGTGGCACCATCTACATTTTTAAGTTTTTTTTTTTTTTTGAGGGGCACCGGGTCTTTGTGGCCTGAACCTCGACACAGTTTTATGAGTTCACCCAGAAAGATTTGTAAATTTTTAGAAGAAATATCTTCCAAATTTTCCCCCAGGAATTCTATTATCCCGCAACCCATTAATTGATATTTCGTCTTCCCCCTTTTATGCTGTAGGCTTATTTTGTCGCACAAAATCAATTGGCAATTTGACTCATTGTGTTATTATAAAATAAATACCAAGCTTTAATATTCATTTTGTAACAAATATTATAATGCTTTAAAAGAGAGCTAAAAAGAAATTAGCTATTTTGATAATGGTCCTATCCTAGTTTGGGTTAAAATTTTGGATTGTTCGAAATGTTGGTAGGCTCAAAAATTCATGGTCGTATTTCATCGTCAAAATATTCGGAATTTTATCTAAGAATATACACCACTGAGTGAGAATCTAGCATCGTCTTTTTTATCCTACCTGTATGACTTTTTCAGCAATCCAAAAATAGTGTGTAGAGCATATTTAGAATAAAAATATAATTTCAATTACATTTTCTTTTTTTTAATAAAAATACTCAAAAATGGAATTTTCAATAGAAATACCAAAAATGTATATTTTTCAAAATCTAAGGGAGGGGACAAAATTTACCCCCCCCCCCCCCCAATTGATGCCTCTGACAAAGAGCAAAGGAATGGCAACCTTATTTTTTTTTCAAAAAAGGTGAATTATTTTTGGGTAAACGCCAAACAATATAGTACGTTGCTTAAGGATTACCAGTAAGATGAGCGAAAAAACAAAAACAAGTATCGTCTTGACACTTTAAGGAAAGTAGCTTTTCAATTTTAACCTGTTAAAGATAAACAAATTCAATGTTGTCTTTTTAGTTAGCATCTGTTCATTATGCTCGTTCGAACACAGATTATTCAAAAAGAATGATGAGTGAAGTAATAGTAGGATAACCAGCTAAACTTCGACTTAAATTGAAAAATCATTAAAATCTAGTGGTTGTTTTTGTAACCGGGTGGCAACCCTGGTAATTATTACATGACAGGTTAAATTAAGACGCTGGATCATGAAGTTGTGTCTATAGAACAACACAGGTTTTGAATTTTTTTTTTATTTTCTCAATTTCTCGGCATTAAAAAAGACAAAAAAAACAAGATCTTGTAGTTTACTATGCTTGCTGGTCTTTAGAAGAACATGAAATAAATAAAAAATTTTATAATGTATTTCTAAAAATATACAAATAGAGCAAATGATAGGACCACAGCAAGAATAAAATATTAAATTCGATCCTTAGGCAATTTGACACGAGGCTTGTGCCTTAAAAAGTCTAATATATATTTATTTATGCCCGCTTACAATGGAGAAATGGAGAAAAAAAAGCGGAGTACAAAATGAAACAAAAAAAAGAAGAAAAACATGTTCAACACTAAAAATTAAATACAGGTATTTCATTCACAGAAACAGTTGAGTCAGCGGTGAGTCGTAGAGTTTACTGAGGGATCGTCTTGAGGCTCTCCGTTCTAGATCAATCACCTTGGTTGATGGATCAAGGATTCCATATATGGATGAGATCTCCGTGTTAGAAAATCTCAGTGGAAGTCCCAGCAAAAATTTTGCAAATCTGTAGTACGTGGTTCGTATTTTTCGACGCTCGGTGAGGGACAACATTTCCCACAAGGATGATATATACCGGATGGCAGGAGAGACGACGGCGTTGAATATTTTTGACTTAATAAATCGATTAAATTACCACCTGCATTTGACAGCTTTTCCATATGCTGAGCGGATAGATTTACAGACTGATTCAGCCAACAAGCCTCTAGTTGACCTAGGTGTTTGGCCGTACGTGATACCAAGGTAATTTAGGGACTGGGACTGCTGGATTCTGAGACCGTCAAGGACAAGATTGGAATTGGTCGAGTTGGTGCCGCTAAAAACGATAAATTCGGTTTTCTTTATGTTCACTCGTAGTCCTATTCTTCTGTATAGGGTCACTAAAAGACGAAGATTCTCTTGTAGACCCCTAAGCGTGCTGCTTAGGAGCAACAAGTCATCTGCATAAGAAATTAAACTTAGATCCAAGCCCTCCAAAAAGAACGTCCCACGAACGAATCTAGTTACAGAGTAAATCGCAGAATTAAAGATGATAGGGCTTAGAGCAGATCCTTGCCGAACTCCTTTGAAGAGCCGAATGGGTTCAGAAAGCTTTTGCTTGCGGTGACCGGCAATTGTTTCCCATCCCAAAGTTAGACGAATATTCATGTGGGAGTACCAGTCATGGAGAACAAGGACAGTGTAGGGGTCGACTCCTGAATCCAAGGGGTACCACAGTGCCTGCAATTGGACGACAGAATCGAACGCAGCGGACATGTCGACACTGCAGGCAAAGAGTGACTTTTTAACTAAAGATGTAGACCTCATTATTCTTCTTAGTAGCCGATGGGCGTGTCCACAGCCCAACCTATTTCTGAATCCAAGTTGTTTGTCTCCCATTAGAGCGTGCGATGTAATATGGGGCAACAGTACCTTCTCAAATACTTTGCTGATAACCGATGAAACTGTGATTGGTCTGTAGCTTTTACAAAGCAAGGGATCTCGATTCTTTTTCAGAATATTGGATGTGCGGCAACCATGAAAGTTTGCAGGTGTGAGTCCCTGCTCGATGCTCATTTTGAATAGTAAGGCTAAGTACTCATGTAGACGTTCTGTGCCGTGCTGTAAGTGCCTCGGAGTGATCCCATCGAGCCCTGGAGACTTGTTCTTTTTCAATTTTCTCACAATTATCTCAATATGCCATTTGGAAACAATGACATCAGTGCGGTGGAGTTTTGCGCTGATTAATTGCATATCTAACTCAGATTTATATACGGAGTCCAGCTCGTTGGGTGGTGGCGCAAACACGTCCTTGTAATGGTTTACCCAACTTTCATCGGGAATGGGACTTTGCACATCAGCGTCGGCCCTGTTAGATTGGAATCGCTTCCATAAGATATTTGGGTCACTCCTGCAATCACAAGACAACTTCTCCACTTTCTGGACTTGCATATTCTCGACATTACGTTTGAATTCTTTTTTGGCATGTCAAAAGCACTGAAAAACTACTCCAGAGCGGGGTTTGTCGCAGTCCTTCCACAATTCGTACCAGAAATTGGATCTCTTCTTGGCAAACTTGAAATTTGGGTTATCCCATCCCATTTTACAAATGTTGGAGTACACTTTTGCCACTGGAACAGCGGCAGATTCCGCAAGCTTCATCAAATGAACAATTTCGGAGCAAAAGATGTTCAGGGCAAGTCTGTCTTCATTTTGGCCATGAGTAAGCAGGTGGAACGGTACTTTGATTTTAGCAAGAGTTGAGTCAAGAATATCTTTGTACAAGGACTGATCTATCCTTTGCCATTCACTCTTGATAAACCATGATCGCCCGGGGCACCACTTGTAGGTGGAGAATGGTACCATTAAGCTAATCCCAAGGTGATCGCTACAATTGTGTTCCGAGTCAACAATGGCTTTAATCCTGGTCGGAATTAGGAAATTTACGAAAAAGTGATCGATATCTGATGTAACCAGGGATGCGCTGTGGACAAACGTGAAGGACTGGGATTTTGGAACCGGGGCCACAGCGTCTGGCAGACACCCCCTTAATATGGTGAAAAAACGATCATCATCCAGAAGCTGACAGTTGAAGTCCCCACAGATAATAATCTTTTCTGACTTGTACTGTTCAGCCAACCTCCCGAGTCTCGCACAAGCCTTCGTGTAACGCCTTTCTGAGAGGACATCATGATAATTTGTAGGGAGGTACACTGATATGACTATAAAGCCATTTGGACCAGGAACTCTGATCGCAGAAAAATAATCGCATGAATCAATTAGCGTGCATTGCAAATTGGAGTCTGCAATAATCAAGATTCCACCACTCGGCCTTCCAACTGAGCTGTTGCGGATAGCAGGCTGCAAAAAATAGTCCTTTCCTGGAAATCGGTCCAGGATTGCTGAATGATCGGCTGTTACCAAATGTTCCTGAATGCATATTATGCTATGCTTGGTTACTAGATCACTTAAAAGAGACAGCTTGTGTGGAACGTGCCCGTATATATTTCTGCTATAAAGCGAGATAGTTGCATTCATTGCTTACGTTTGTTTGAACTAGCCTCTAATTGTCTTTTATAAACCGGGTATTGCGCGCTATAACATGGATGCTTTCCAGAGCAATTAGTACATTGGGTTTCAGGAACGCACGGATTCTCTATAGGGTTTTTGTGATCAAAGGAGCACCTGGAACACTTCGCATTGTTAGTGCAAAGTTTTTCCAAGTCGTAAGACTTATGATATTTAAAACACCTCAGAGGGGCGGCAACATATTTGTCCACCTTGATATGGCAAAAACCGACGTAAACGCCATATTTTAGTTCTTTTTCAAGAGCTTCTTTGTCTCTGAATGTTAGCTTGACTGACTTGCTAGTACCATAGCGTTTCGCTTCTTGGATCCCTTCCATAGCAGACTCAGTCTCCTCGTTTGTCGTATCTTCAGGGACAAATTTAGCCACTGCCAGGAATTTTGGTTTATGGACTTTATCTACAGCCGCGGAATTCGATTTTATGCTATTAGTTATAGCTTCTGCATCATGCTCGGTTCTAACATACAACACCAGCGTATCGCTTCTCGTAACTACCTTCTGTACTTTTCCGGATGCACCATTGGAATCAAGAAATTCTTTCTGCTTTTGGCACGATTTATAGATTTCGAGTGAATTTGAAATGGAAATCACCCTTATCGTCCAATTCCTTCACTGCATGAATTGCATCTTCTGCAAAAGCAGGTGCATTTATTGTGTTGCTATGCTCTTTCAAAACGGTTTCATCTTTCTCTAATTGATCTCAAATAAGTCGTCCGGCTTGTGTGATAGATTGTTTGTCAAAAAATCTCACGGCAGTGCTTGCAACCAATTCATGGGGAATATCTTTGAAGTTAAGTGAACGCTGGATGAAATTTAAAAAAGGGCTATATAATTGCTTGATTTTTGCCATTTTTCTTCGCTTATAATCTATCCAAATTAAGACCAATCGTACCCAATGATGTCACAAAAATTAACAATCCAAGTCCTTAATCACATCCAAAACCGGTCCAAAAAGTATTCGCAAAAATATACATATCGCCTCTGGCTATTTACTCGTTTCTTGGGTGAATGAATGCTGAATGAACTGCACAGAATGAATGCTGACGAGATACAGGTAACAAAGCCAGTGGGAATTGCCGGCACCCAAATCGCCTTTCCCCAGCAGTTTAAGGATCAATATCTGGCCGGTACCGACACGGCTCTTGTGTTTGTTCCCGCTCTCTTCTGCACAGGCTGTCACTAATCAGCGAAAAAATTATGAAAATTTGGCTATTAAACTATTATTATTAGCCAAATAATCCTTTTTCTTTCTTTCCTTTTTTTTCTTTCCCTTAAAATTTGAACTGTTGTTGCTACCGTATTAAAAATCCAAACAAAGCAATTAGTCCATATCAATAAGTTTACCTTAGATTATAATCCGTAGCAGAAATAATCCTCAAGGTCACTGAATATATTATAGCTCAAGGCACTGAATTAATACAATTTCACAGCTGGTTTTAAAGTTCACTAGATCCAAAAAGATGATGTTATCACTCCGGAGACTAAACAGATACTAATAAGTTATACTATCATAGGCAGCACAATAACACTGCTTAAGTAAAGAGCGATGTGGGCTATATGTATTCTTTTTTTCACCAAGCCACTTCATATGGAAGGAGTTGTCGTAGAAACTTTGGAAAGGGCTCATTCCATTAGAAATTGAAAGTTCTAGTAACATTTTTAAGGTTAAAAAGTGATTGGAGGCAGCCACGCCCCCTTTTGCTGTTCCCCCTTCAAAGAGAACCGATAAAAATTTGTATATAGCCATTTTATTCAGCGTAGTTGAAAGGCTCAGTAACTATTCTTCTGGGGATGGCATGACCCACTACAACCCTTGGGGCAAGATTTGCGTGGGAAAAAGGGGCACGTTTCATCCTAGGTCTCCAAAAAGGCTAAGCGCATTAAGATGAAGCTTTCAGGGAATTCTGAGGGGAGTGTTATATCTAACCAAGACACACAATGTGCATGCACATTGTCAAAAGGACGTATCAGCAATGTCTCAGGAACGGCTTAGGGCGTTCAGTTGAAACTTTCAGTGCATGATAAAGGAGGTTTTCAACTGACTAAAAGGCAATATGTACATGCTACTAGCCTACTGCTACTTTCACTACTTATAGTCTCCAGTGCTTTAATAATCACTGCTCTAACACGAGGGCAAATGGAATAGAATTAAAATAATTCGTTACAATATCTCAAAAAAAGGAAAAGCTTTGCGCTTTTGCTTTAAATAAAAAGATTTTCGGTTCAAATGTCTCAAAATCAATCGGTGGATAAAACACTTGCAATTACCTAACTTTGTTGCACTTATAAATACTTTCAGTAAAGCAGTAAAAAACCTTCAGTGCAAAGAAGGGGAGGGGGCTAAGGAGATGACGCCACTCCTCATATACGGGATGATTTCTGCTCGTTTTAAGTTCTAACATTGCTCTTTATTTTGACAAAAAAATTCTTTTTGTTTAATTCTTTCGAAGTTAAGTAAGCGATTAATTTGCTTAGCATTCGTAGACAAATAGGTCGTTGATTGAAGATCATATCCAGTTAAAGCTTAGGCTGTAAGGGAATTTTTTTTTGCTCTTGTATTTTCTTTATCAAACAGAAATGTTGGGTAACTTAAATCTAAGGAGTTTTAATGAAGATATTTAGAGCTGTCTGAAATAGAGTTCAACCCCATTATTTTAGTAGGATGAAATTTTGTAATTTTCTTATGTTAACAATCTTTAATCTTAGACCCAAACAAAGAACAATAATAAGGAAAAGGGTGTCAGCTGTCAATTTAGAAAGTCATTTGAATTGTATTCCCCTCCCTGATTTTCTTACTCAACAGATTACAATAGTTATAATTTTTTTTCTATTGATGATTGTTGATTTAGCTTTTCTGATAACATAACAAATAGAAAGGTTGTTTGTACTAGTATGCATGGGGGAGGGTCCTTTAGGCTGATGCCTTTTTCAATTTTCCATTCTTTCTTTAGAGGGGTGGAGTGTAAGTTGTCTTCAGCTATGCCTAGAATATTTGGTAAGTTTACAAAACAATTGAATGCAAATAATTTTAGCTTTTCCTGAAATTTATTTTAATAAGTTTAATTTTTGAAAAATCGAGATTATTCATAATTTTTTAGGCACATTCGCAAATATATTTTCTCCAATCATAGTCTTGACTATACGTTACCTTAAGAACTTCTATTTGGTCAGGTGTTCCCTTTTCTAGGGCAGTAGCTAGAAGCCAAGTACATTTTCCATCTTCAATATCTGTTCCATATTTTCCAGTTATGGATTCCTTCCCAAAACAGTCAATAAAATCGTCTTGGGCTTGAAAGTAGACGCCTGTCTCAAGTAAAATGTATTTGACAGCGTCAATAAACTTGGGATCACCAAGGCCAACCTGTAAAATACCGAAATACGAGAAATATGGTTTATCCAACAGGCACAATTTTTTGGAAAAAATTATGTTCGATTAGTAATCGATTGTTGCCTACACGCAAATTTTTTTTTTTTTTTTTTTTTTTTTTTTTTTTTTTTTGTCTATACCTGAATACACTGGTGTAAATAAAGTGTCTTTTTGGAGTATTAATGCAAAACCAGGTTACTGGCCTTGCTGCTTTGTGCTATGTTTTTCTTTATCAAATTGTTGTCTCCATTGAACAAAAGGGAAAAAATAGATGTTTGAAACATTTTCGAGTAGTTTAACGGTCTATTTTACCGGTTAAGTTCTTCTTCCATCGAAAGTTCTGTTTGATCTAAAAAAAATTAAAAAGTACTAAAGAAATTCTAAAAATACTAAAAATCTTTTGGAATTTTTTTTAAGTGCTTAAGAATACAAAACATTTAGGATTGTAGAAGGGGGGGGCAGGCCCCGAGCAAAATAAGGAAAATCAATATGTTCCTTTCACATAGCATATTATATCACATCTTGAATGTCAACAAAATATTAGCTTATCAAGATTATTTTTGATTTTAACCAGACAATATATTTTACCTTGTCCATCTTTTTCTCATATTTTGATTACCCCCACGCCTATATTAAGGTACGTAATAGGAGCCTGATAGTTGATCTTTACGCTAAGGCCCGCCCCGAATCCAGTATCTTTTTATTCGCAATTCATATCTTCATATTTTTACCAATGATACGTGATGTTTCATTGTTCAATATCTGTGATACAATGCAACAAAGATATCGCTTGCTTAATAGCGTCTGGATAATTAAACAGACGAATTGGAAAAGATGGCACTGTCGCTAAAAGTTTTTTTTTTTTACTTTTCGACATTTAAAAATTGTTGTATTTACACGTTACTCTACGATGTTTCAAATTTGCTGGAACCAAATTGCTACCCCTCTGGCCGAACATTTTGAGAACTTGCTTAACCAAGATAAAGTTGCAGGAAAAAATATAGAGGAAAACGAAAAAGTTTGTGATACTTTGGATGTGAAGGAAGATTTGTTTTGTGAGGAGGAATTAGCAACAGTACTAAAAGGATTAAAGAAAAATAAGGCCCCAGGTGCTGATAGGGTGGTAAATGAGTTTCTTAAATACGGTGGCTCTGAGGTTAGAAATCAGTTACTGAAGATTATGAATATGATTTTTGAAAAGGGGGAAGTACCTAACGATTTTAGGAAAACCTTAATTAAGCCACTTTATAAGAAAGGTGATAAAAGTGAGTGTGGTAATTATCGAGGCATTAGTCTGGTCTCTGTAGGTAGTAAATTACTTAGTAATATGTAATATGATACTTTTTAGAATAAGAGATGCCGTAGACAAAGTTTTAGGAGAATAACATTGCGGTTTTAGAAAAGGCAGAGGATGTGTCGACCAAATTTTTACTTTTAGGCTGATAATTGAGAAGTGCCTGAATTTTCAAACACCTTTGGTCCTCCATTTTTTAGATTATGAGCAAGCGTTCGACTCTGTTGATAGAAGAGCTTTAGTAAAGGTTTTATCATTGTACGGTATACCAGACAAATACATTAAAGTGATTAGTGCTATGTACGAGAATAACACTGCTGCGGTTAAGGTAGGAAATGAGGTTAGCAGCTGGTTTTGTACTAAATCAGGATTTAAGCAGGGCTGTGTTCTATCCCCCTTTATATGGATTATTTTGATGAACTTTGTTTAAGGAGCACAGGAAAGGCAATGGGAGACCACGGAATCAAATGGGGAGGAAAAAGTCTCCTGGACTTGGATTATGCTGATGATTTAAGCATCCTAGAGGAAAGTGTGAGCAAAATGAATGAAGTTTTAGAGGTTTTGCGGGTTCAGGGTACTAGAATAGGTTTGAAAATTAATGTTAAGAAGACTATGTCACTAAGGCTAGGAATAAGTGAAGATGAAAAGGTGACGTTGGGTAATGCCAAGGTTGATCAAGTGGGAAGCTTCACTTACCTTGGTAGTATTATTAGTAGAGATGGTGGGAACAGTGAAGATGTTAAACGTAGAATAGCCAAGGCTCAGGGTGTTTTTTCACAGTTAAAAAAAGTCTGGAAGAATAGGAAGATAAGTCTGCAAACCAAGATTAGAATATTAGAACTGTGATTTCTCTGATGACAGTGGTCAAATATGGCTCTGAAGCAGGGACACTCCGAAAAGCGGATGAAGATTTGCTAGATGTTTTCCAGAGAAATTTCTTAAAGATTGTTCTGGTTACCCGGCTAACTGACCGTATATCAAAAAACAGGCTGTTGGAAAAAATGCGGTTCAATACCGCTCTCTTTGTATGTAATGAGAGAAAGATTGAGGTTGCTAGGGCAAGTTGTGCGGATGAAGGATGACAGATTGCCGAAGATTGTTCTTTTCGGCCAACCATATAGGGCTAAACGGAAAGCAGGTCGTCCCCGTCTGGGGTGGGAGGACGTCATAAAGAAAGATTTAAAGGAAATGGGAACTTCGTGGGCGGGTGTAAAAAGGGAGGCTTTGAATAGATTGGGGTGGAGAAGGATCGTGCGTAGCTGTGTTTGCCTCAGGTGGCTTGGTGCTGCGGTGAGTTGTTAGTAGTAGTAGTAGTAGTAAATATTTGAATCGAATACTGGATATTCGTTGCATATATACAGTATATACAGTGTATAATAGGCTCATTACATGGTACACAAATGAATCAGCACGAGGGTGAATTGGTGAAGGCTCGAAATAAGAATTTTTCCTCTCGCTGTAAGGAACCTCCCTATGAGATTTCCTTCACTCGTTTCCTAAAACATATAAACGAAGAAGTGGTGGTCTGGCACAATTTTTTGACTGATTTTAAGGTTCCCAAAGCTATTCAAAAGTACTTTTCTCTCTGCATTTCTTATTCATTTAGCATACTATTATTTTTATTATTAGTATGCTAATATTTTTATAACTTTATGGAATTATATTTATTACATTTATTAGTATACTAGCTTCCTTTCAAGATCTAAAAAAAAATATATAAATTTTAACCAATAAAAAGAAAACACGAAATAATAAATGACCACTGCTTGAACAAAAGGTAAAACCTATACTTGCGTTAAATTTTTCGAAGTAATTATGAAACTACATTATTGTTCTATATTTAGGCTATTAACTTCAAAACAATAACTCAGGGTATAGTTCCCCTTTTCCGAAAAATGAAAATTGGAATTCCGAATGAATGCTTCCGTAGCACTAAAAATAACCGCAAAAGACCAAAGTCATAGCTAATGACACTTTAGGGAATGCGAAATGAAAATTATTTTAAATAGGCCCATGGAAATAAATAAATTTTATAATGAGACGATTTATTTATCCCTAATTTTTATAGTATTCCCAGGGTATAAAGGAAATCTACTGTGGAGGAGAAGTATTTATCTCAGGTTAATCGAAGTTGTGTCGGTGTCACTGCTTCAGGGTGTGTTCAAGCTATATCAGGTAGCTTGAGTTAGTACTATTCAGGGTTGCCACCCCTAGTGATTTATCACTATTTCTTGTGATTTTTTATTTTGCCTAAACAAAAAATCACTAAATTTGCGCATAAATCACTAAATTAATTGAAAAAATCACTAAATCAACCAGAAAATCACTAAAATCTAGTGATTTTTTAACCGGGTGGCAACCCTGTTACTACTATATGACAGGTTAAATTAAGACGCTCGATGAGGAGGTTGTGTCAATAGAACAACGGAGATTTTGAATTTTTCTTGATTTTCTCAATTTTTCTGCATTAAAAAAGAAAAAAAACATCTTATAATTTACTATGCTTGCTGGTCTTTAGAAAAACATGAAATAAATAAAAAAATTGATAATTCATTCCTATATATATAAACAGAATATATAAACGGAGCAAATGCAAAGATAAAAGATATATTTGTTGCAAAATATACCACAGTATCACCGCAAGAATAAAATAATATCACAACTGTTAATGAAATTTTGAATCTAATCAGAATTAATTGATTTAGTTAACACTAGCCTATAAGGCTCCTACAATGATTTCAACATGTTCCTTAATTACGCTCAAGAATATACCCAGCGGTATAAGATTACCTCCAAGTTACACTTGGATTACCCGCGGGTATAAGATTACCCGCATAGCAAAAGCCTGGGGAGTCTTTACTAGTCTGAAAAAAGCATTATGGACCAGACGGGAGATCTCAACCAAAACAAAAGTCAGAATCTATGTTGCAACTGTTCGAGCTGTACTACTTTATGCTTGCGAGACATGGCCGAACGAGGCTGAAGTAGCGAAAACTTTGAATGTGTTTGACCACCGCTGCCTTCGTTATATTTTCCGCATTAAAGGACAGGACTGGATTTCAAATAGTGAAGTAAAAAGTCTCTGTGGCCAATCAGAAGAGCTATCGCTTATCATTAAAAAACGTCACCTGAAGCTCCTCGGCCACACATTGCGTCGTCCTGAAGGCACGATATGTCGAGACGTCCTTGTCTGCGAACCAGCCCCCTCCTGGAAACGTAAACCAGGAGGACAAAAGAAGAACCTGTGGCAAAAATACAAGGAGGACCTGGAACCGTGGGGAGGATTCAGGAGACACGGTTGGTGGGACAGAGACTGGCTGAAGATCACCGGAGAAGCTGCAGCCGACAAGTCCAAGTGGTCGTCAGAAGTCATTCTAAGATCCTTTGGTGCCGGGCAGGACAGTTCATCGTCTGGTTTCCGCCGAAAGTAAAAAGTAAAGCAAGTTACACTTATCAGCCACTGTTCATATTTCACAGAATTTTAAATTTGAAAAAATTATACAGAGGGCAAATTCATTTTAAAATAAACAGCCAAAATTGGAGTACTGGTAGTCAATTTATATTTTAGCGACAACAATGTATATAACGTACAAATGATAGAGTCAACATCGAAGAGTCAAAATCAAAAACATATTCATACAAAGGTATTTAGGCTTGAAACTGCTTGGAGATAGTATACAAAAATGTGGGAACAAAAAAATCAGGTCTGGAGAGAAGAACTATTCTTCTACCCCATAGC
Source organism: Artemia sp. Qi Xiang Cuo (assembly GCF_049724085.1). Classification (NCBI taxonomy): domain Eukaryota; kingdom Metazoa; phylum Arthropoda; class Branchiopoda; order Anostraca; family Artemiidae; genus Artemia; species Artemia sp. Qi Xiang Cuo. The sequence continues at coordinate 26,249,367 of NC_142797.1, read as the reverse complement.
CACCTAGCTCCTTGATTTTATGCACCTAACTAAGTTATTTTTTGAATCCCTCGATGTTTTTAACACACACATTGTCTTTTTTTCCATTATTCTCGTTATATTGTTTCCCCAACGTTTTATTGTTTCCCCAATCATAGTGAAACTAAGTACGGTGAAAGCCTCCTGTCGAAAGAATATGCAGTGATAGTGATTTGATTTTCATTTCAGTTTGGTACAGATATTATTCAGAGCATTCTCATTCCTCCCAGCCAATATCTAAGTGCAGATTATCTATTAGGGTTCACCAGATAAATATTAATCGAAAACTTCAAAAACCATCCAACTAGATGATTTGCCTTCCTAAAGGTTGACGACGTCCAATGAGATTGCGGGGCCGGAGCGTTATCCAATCCAAGCGTGGGAGGCGCGTTATCCATTCCACCGCCATTATGCGAAACTCCACAGGCAAACGAGTTTTGATAGATAGCCAATGTAATTCAGGATCACTTCGGCCCATTTATTTTTCAGGGAGTGGGGTATCTGCGTAAGCATCAGTAATTTGTGGTCTAAGATTTTCCTGCATTTGCATAATCAGTGTCATATCATTCCAGTTTCCTTTTTTTTCGTTTAAAGTGCCACGAAGAAACTTACGTCATGGTTTTTTATATAAATGACATACGTGCTAATAATTTTTATTTAAAGTGTTTTGTTCTTTTATTTTATTAATAAAAAAAACTTTTTCCACAAAATAAGTATTTCAAAGAAAAGTAAAGAACTCCATTAAACAAAAAATGAGCAAAAATAAAATCGAATAATCTACCGAGCTCGAAACTACCACAAATCAACATCGATAAATAAATGAAACCCAAAACAAACAGAAATTACAATAAATAACCGAGTCAAACTCAAAACGAGCAGAAATTAACATAAGTTGGGCGCAAAACCCCTATGCCTTCCCACGGCCAGAACAAAATTTTCACTTTACTGAAAAGAATATAAATGTTTTTACTTTTATAAATTTAATAAATCAAATAATATTAATATTTTGATCACTAAATATCAGTATATGCATATTAAACTGACAATGCACATTCATTTGTAACTTTTCTATGAATAAATCTTTTTATTAGTGCCCTTATTCGCTTTTGGTATAGGAATTCTTTCCTCCACATTAGTATTTTCCGCCCTCTGTTCATTGCTATCATGGGGTGAGGCAACATGAGATTTTATCACACAGTGTTTGAATTGTGCATTTCCAGTGTTTTAGATAAATTTATTTTATTTGGCTTACGGATGTTTCTTATTTTGCTTATGCTAATGATCTTCCACTTCTTTGTAAAAATGTTCAAGGTCTTCCAGCTTTGGTTTCCAAACTTTCCCGCTTTTTTCCTAATATTGGTCTTTCTTTTAATATTGATAAATCTGAGGTTCTGGCTTTCAATAGCATGACCTTTTCTGATATTTGTCCGGTATTTCATAATTTCTGAATAGCTTCTATTCCCTCTTTTCAGAGGTTAAGTATTGCTGTTGCAAGCTCAATTCATAACCTCCGTCACTGAAACGTTGAAAAAGTATTTGTTAGGTCGAGGCTCAGAGTTTTTTAAATTCTTTTTCTCATTATTATTATGAGTTGATGAAGGAAGATGAAGTTGATTATGATTATGATGAAGTTGATTAGTTATTATGAGTTGATGATGAAAGATGAAGGTCATCTTTTGTTTCGTCTTTCTTTCTCTTTGTGTTTAGTTGGTTGATAGTTAGAAAGTTAGTTGAATAGCCCCACCAAGTCGCAAATACTTTTTACACTTTTTTTAGGCGGGTACTGGCAGTTTAGTCGAATGTACAGGAAGTTCCAATAAGTCATACTTTATCCCGCCATTTACCAGTGCCATTTAAACATTTGCCTCTCAATTACTTGGACTATCTGTCTTGGATTTTTCTGCAATTAGCCATGTCTTGATGCCTACTGCAAAATTCTTGATTTTCAATTCATAATTTCATGTTTCAAGTTTAAATTCATGTTTCAATTCCTGTATGTTTTGGTTGCACATAAAATTAAATTGAACTGAACTAAAGACCAATTCACAAAAAGGCAGGGGATGGATAGCTAAATATATTCTATTAAATCTTGAGGGTATTTTTTTTCAATGTTTTCAGCGAAAATACCAAAAAAAGACACCTTTCAGCTAAAATACCTAAAAAAAAGGTGTCTTCAAACTCTAGGAGAGAGAGGCATGAAAGAATCTAGGGGAACGATTAACACCCTCCCCCCTCTCAATTTATGCACCCTACAGCACGCATACCGTAAGTGACGTTACGACCTGTGTAGGTTGTATTCTGCTTTTGTGGGCATTCCGTCTCTTACTCTTCTTGTTACTATTCCATTTTAAGAAAAAATGATGTTAAAAAATTTTTTCACTTTATTGGAACAATTTTAAGGTTTTACTTTATATCCTTCCTTGACATAACAACAGCAGAATTCTTAGGAAATATAATGTCCAGATTTAACAGCAATATTAACCACGATGTACAATAAATTTTCAGCCTCAGAATCCTTCAATTTTAGCCACATCATGATTTAATTAGCTTCTAATATTAATAGATGTTTAGTTTTTAAGATTTAGTTATGTTGATTTTTAGTTTTGTTTCTGGGTCATTTTTTTCAATTACTCCATGAGTGCAATACTCCTTGTATGATGTGGGGTATGAGCAAATTATAATTATTATAATTATTCTTCACTATTATTATTATTATTAGGAGTATTTGGATGAAATATGGTAATAGAATTTTGAAACAAAAGACACATTTGCTAGTACAAAACTTACCATATGCATAGCCAGAATAACAGGAATATATGTCGTCAGGTAAGATGTTTTATATATAGCAATGAGAGACACTTGCTCTTTTGTAACTTTCGATAAATCTGTTTTGCCATTTGTCGTGTAGGCGTGCATGTCAATTACTTGACCAAGATTCGTTTTGTGCAAAACCTAAAATTAATAACATATTTTTAGAAATTTTTAATTGTAATCTAGAACGGTTCTAATATTGGCACTCTAAATTCATAGCCCGAATAACAGGAATATATGCTGTCAGGTAAGATATTTTGTCTGTGGCAATGAGAGACAGTTGCTCCTTCATAAATTTTGACAGATATGTTTTACCGTCTGTCATGTAGGCGTACATATCAAGTACCAGACCAAGATCTGTTTGGGACAAAACCTTATATGAATAATCGATTGTTGAAGTTTATTCGTTGCAAACTTTGACAGTTCTAATATTGATCCTCCAGACAAATTAGCACTCTCACACTGGTGCTCCAAATTAGGGCCTGACCGATATATTGGCCGGCCGATATTATCAGGCCAATGCAGAGTCAGTGTCATTATCGGATATCGGGAAAAAATTATTGGATATCGGCCGATTTTTTTTATGCGTAACTTATCCAGAAGTTGTCGCCAGATTTACTCAAGTAATTTTTGCTTGTCCAGTCCCAGGGGGCGGAGCCAACAGCTAAGTTTGACCATGGTGGAGAGAGCAGCAGAGGTGAGTCAAATGAAGTCAAAGTATATTTGTTGTCAATACACACCTGGTGCAGCAACGTTCTAAATGTGTGGTGAGTTCAAGAACGCACATCTTCTACCAAAACAACTAAAAGATTACGATAAACTATATGTCTGTTTAGTCACTGTTCACTTGTGTGGATGAAAGATCCGGAATTCAGTCATTTAAAACCATGATATCTAGTCAGGGGAGCAGCTAAGAGGGAGGGTGTAGTAAGTTGGGGAGGGGGGAATTTCTCTCGGGCCCCTAAAGTCTTTTTTGGTCCGAAGATTTTGTATTTTTAACTTTCTTATGAATAAAAATAATTTTAGAATAAAGATGTATTATTTCACTATCTATATATCTCTTAATTGCATTTCAGTTCAGCCCTCCTGGTATTTTAAAATCATATTTGGTGCTACCCTATTCCACACTTTCTACCATCTGTATAGAAAGTTGAGTATTATGAAAATAACTTTTGTGAGAAAAACCTTGTAGACACAGCTATAACCTAATTGTTTGTACTATGATGGCAGAGCGGAGTCAAAATTCTAAAATAACACATTATCTGCTATCTAAGTTCTCTTCTCAGTTATGAATTGTCATAAAAACGGCCTCGACGTAAAAAAAAATAACAAAATAAAATAGATATTGACAATACCTTTAAATAAAGGTGTTTACTTTACTTTTATCTCTTATTTAATCGCAAATGTCATTTTGCATACTGTACAATTTTCCGTAGACGAGTTCACCACTACTAAAAGATTAGTTTGGATAAGTCTCTCGTTTTCCTATTTGGTCAAAACCTTCAACTTCATCAGAAATTCCAAAATAGAATTTTCATAAAAATAATATATAATTACATAAATAATCATAAAAACAGAATCAAATAAAATGAAACTTTTGATCAATGAATTATATTATAAAGTATTCTGTTAAATATAAAACAAAATCAAATAACGAAATTTACAATTTACAGCAACAATCACAAGGCAATGAATATTTCTTTAAAAAAAACATCGCAATGATCCTTATTGATATTAGTTAACTTACTTTCAATTAATTAGATTGAATTTTTTTTTTTTATTCAATTAAGGCCATTTAAGGACATCTTTTGAATGAAAGTAAAGAGCGATATTAAACCTTCAATCAAACCAAAATAATCAAACATGCTAGAGGTGCAGTCACACTCTTTAGTCCTCCACTATTACGCTAAACATTCAAGTTCTTTTATCTAAATACTTCAAAAATGAATGAACTAGCACATGACTCGCGGGAAAAATGTTCCTGATTGCCAAGTATACAATACTGTACATAAATGAAGACTAAAATCATCAACAGATTTAGATGTATTTTTTGAATTATTGTCTATAATAATCCTTCACTTTAGATAGACAAAATATACGTTTAGGAACATAATGCCCATTTAGTGGTCGTTATTCCTAAGAAACTGACAGGTTTTTTCGCAATGGTTTTGATTTTATCAAACCGACTCATCCTGATTTCGTCTTCAAAGGAGAGGTAATAACGCGAGTTGATACACTGCGCCTACTTGGAATTAATTTCTCTTCGGAACTCTCATGGACTGAGCAACTCAGTAAAATTAGATCCTCTTGCAATAAAAAATTAGGTGTTATCCTAAGATGCAAAAATCTTCTCCCTGGTGGTTCCATTCTGCCACTTTTCAATTCGTGCATCAGACCTGTCATGGAATATGCAAGTCCTCTCTTCGCTGGTGCACCAAAAAGCCTCATCACTCCACTCCAACATATTCAAAATGGAGCAGTGCGTGCAGCAACCTCTGGCAACACGAAAGCTAAAACCCCACAGCTGATCCAGGAACGTTTCGATGTGGCATCCATGTCGGTTTTATCTATAAGTACTTGTCTAACCCTCCATCGGAGGAACTATCAAAGCTCGTTCCTGATAAAGCAAAACCCTTGCGATCAACTCGCCGAAGTACAGCTCGTCAGGACTACCTTGTGCAGGGTACTCTTTGCCAAGAATATCTGAAAAGGAGTTTCGCCCAGCGATCGGTTGCCAAATGGAATAGATTGCCGGCAGAGGTAATCCCCAAAAATCCTTCCCTTGACGTGTTCAAGAGAAGGTATAACAAGTACCTCAGTGTTAGAAAATGAGTTAACTACCTGGACTAGCGGCAAATCATCATTTGTGATGGAGCAGTGAAGCCTGTAATAAAAAAAACAACTTATTTTGTATTCTGACCTTATTAGAGCCAAAAATCGTGCCGGGGTACAAAATGACCGAAGATGGCACATAGCTGAGATGCGATCTCCTTTGTTACCTAAAAATGTCACGCGAGTTGAATTTTTGCTCGAATAAGTCTCCTCCCAATATTTTCCAACCAATAGCTTGACGTGATTATCCCCCCCCCCAAAAAAAAAAAACACAAACAAAACAACATAACAAAATAAACACCCATCCGTTTTTTCAAGAAAAACATGAAATATTGTATTTTCGTAAATTTTAAAGCTGTAGTCTTAACTTCAAGGAGCTCAAAGATATTCAATTTGATGTTATAATTTCCATTCATATCGCACCCCTTTTAGATTTATTTTCTCCCATGTTCACTAAATTATGTGAATTTTCTTATAGAAAAGTTTTTATAGGTAAGTTTCAAGTTACTGAAAACAGTATAAAAACAAATTATTTTTATGCATGTATTGTTACTGAGATTCTATTTTTTACAACTTTGGTTTCTATTAGTAATCGCTCATTACCACGAACGGCGGATAAAGTTTGTCTTTAGTCGCGCAAATTAATTACGAAAGCTAAGTAGCCAGTTATGATGGTAAGGAAAAGGGAGTGAAACAGGAATTAATCAACATGGCAGTGCTGTAGCGGAATATGGCCAATGTATTGGCTAATCAAAAGTACGTTTGATGTAATATCTGCTAATGTTATATCTGCGAATGTTATATCTGTAAAATAGAAATTTAAGCTAATTTAGAATAAATTGCAAAATAATCATAACTTTTCTTGTGATTACTTATCACGATATTTAATAAATATAAATTAACGAACATATATTCATTATTTCAATAAACTGATCGTTTAATGAACATGGCAACCCTGTCTTCCAACACAAAGGGACATCATCACAAATAGCTTCATGGCACACTTAAAAACCGACCGTTTCGTTTGACATTGCAGCAAAGACATGTTGGAAACCTGCATTGTGTACCTTAACATGTCTGTGGTTCCCACCAAAGAGTATGGGTAACTTATAAGAGTGGTAACTGGTGCTAGTGTCGACAAAAATAGAATATCAACGCCATCTAGCTTCTAGTGATACTTCGAATTTTTTCCAGTGTAGTAATAAGAACGATTAATTTAATTAGAGCAATTTGTAAACTTAGGGAATTAATAAGTGTCTGATCTTAGTTCCTGACCAAAGACGATTACAAAGCTTGAAAAAATGCCAAGTCTCTCCCAACACTAGATGGCGTTGACAGTTATTTTTGTCGACACTAGCGACAATATTCACTCTTATAAGTTACTCATACTCTCTGGTTCCCACTATATAAAGTCCCACAATGCCTTAATTGAACCTAAAGAGTATGAGTAACTTATAAGAGTGGAAACTGGTGTTAGTGTCGGCAAAAAGCTATCAACACCACCAAGTGTTTGGCGATAATTGGCATTTTTATCAGTGTAATAAGGATAATCAATTTAATTAGTGTAATTGGTAAAATTAGGGCAATAATAAATATCTAACCTTAGTTTCTGACAGAAAATGATGATTACATAGCTTGAAAAAATGCCAAGTGTCACCACACGCTTGATGGCGTTGACAGTTGTTTTGTTGACACTAGCGCCAGTTTCCACTCTTGTAAGTTGCTCATACTTTTTGATTGAGCTTTTTGCCAACATCTTTTGAATTGCTGTAACCTAACTCACCTCTTCAAATACTCTAACAACGTTCATGTAGTATGGTTTTTCATAAAAATACTTCTTCAAAAATTCAAATATGGCTGCTTCCATAAATAATCCGTCGTTGGTAGCTTTTGGTCCAAGGTTATTGGTTCGATACCAGCAGTCACGTCCTCTTCGCGTATAAGCTTCATCCATCATATCATCAATCAATAGAATTGCAGACAAAAGCTATAAAGAAAAGAATGTTTCTAAAATAAGATAATATATATTTACGTCCCCCCCCTCCATAAAAAAAATTGAATTTTCAGCAGAGATCCGGAATTCATAGACATTTCATAGCATTCATAGCACTCACAGATGTACGAGTTATTTCCTTAAACAAAAGAAACCAAATTCTTAAGAAACATCAATAATTTCATTTCTTATTGTCGTTTAAATTTAAAATTGAATGTAGGTAGAAACAGGCCTAATGTAGAAACAAATATTTTAACAAAATTTTGATATAGCACCAAAAATCTGACATTGGGATAATATGCTATTCCGACAGAGAAGTAAAAAAAAATATTTTGGTACCGTAGGAGTGACTCAATACAGATCCTCCTCACCCAGTCTATTTAATATTTTGTCCAAGCCACGACAGATGATGGCAAAAGATTTCAAGTGAAAATGGCTTACCAATATCACTATGAAAATTCTGACGGATATTTTTGATGAAAAGAAAATATGTGACACAGTTTCACCAGTGAATAAACAGGAAGCTTCCGTTCATTTTAAGCACAAATTTACCAGCAATTAAGACAAACTTTCTGACTTTGATCCAAAACGGCAGCAATATTTCCATATTATGAACTCGAACAAAGAAACACACTTAGAAACAATAGAGTAACTTTTCTCAAGACAGTGGAATTCAATAAAGTGAATATTTCGACCCTATGTCCAAGGGCCGTCCTCAGCACAACACAAGCAAACATATAAAAAAAAAACTTACATTAAAATGCGAACTTCAAAACCAATGTTTTATAAAAAAAATCTTAGTTTTAAAGTTCACATTTTAACGTAAGTTTTTTGTTTATATGTTTACTTGGGTTGTGCTGAGGAGCGTCTTTAGACATAGGGCCGAAATTTTAACTGAATTGAATTCCAGTGTCTTGAGAAAAGTTTCCCTATTGTTTTCAAGTGTGTTTCATTGTCTGTTATGGAAAGGCAATGTGGTCTATTATGAACTCAGTAGCGAAAGGCAGTGTGGAACTCAGTTATGGAACGGCAGTGTGGTCTATTATGAACTCAGTAGCGTCAATGCGAAAAGGACACTTGCCCCCCAAGGTTTTTCCTCCCTGATAAATTTAGAAAAGTAACTTTTTTAAAATTTTTCGTTGAAGGGTGTTATTTTTTGGTATTTTATTGAAAAATTACTGTCCTTAAGATTTTGAAAAATATATTTCAACCCCTCTAATGTCCGTAAAAAGACGCCTCTGTATATACTTAGCGCTTGAGGTGATATTGGTTTTAGCCTATGCCAAAAGACCTAGTCTTTTTACATCGCGATTTCGGCAAAGTTAATCTTTTGCTAAAAAATTAAACGTGGAATATACACAACCAAGTAAAAAGGAAGGTTTTCTCAAGTCATGATGAAAATATGCTATGCTTACATTTAAGAGTAAGTATATTCTTTCTAAGAGTTCTTCTAGTAAGTAGGATTCTTTCTTAAATTTCAAAAATTAAACTTTCACAAAAGTAATGGCAAAACCAATTAATAACAATAAAATGTAAACTCTCAAACCTTTGCAGAAAAAAGGGACTGGCAACGATATTAGAAAACAAAATTTTGCATTTGTTGGGTTAGGACATTGTATGTATATATATAATATAAAAGTAAGATCACGGCTTAGTGATTTTTGACTACTACATTCTCAGCGCGTACAAACAGCTCCTCCCATTTAATCTACCATCACCGGTCCAGTGTATATTACACTGGAACACGTATTTTGGCAGAAACTTTCTCAAAATGCCTTTGAAACCAAATTGAGACTTCAAAACCTACTTGTAATCCATAAAAACATCTAATAACAACATTACACTACTAATTACCGATTCTCATATATGTATTTGAATAAATTAATTTAAGATAAGATTCTTTAAAATTAAGCGCTACAAAGGTGAAGCCAAGTTTTGCGTTCAAGAGAAATCTGACTTGTCTACCCGTAAAAATATCGAATGTAGCTTATGTTTATACTTGTTTAGATGTTCTCCGGAGCACTTGCATCTTGGTCCGGCTTTGTATGATGGCTGAGATAGGGAATGATCATATTGTATTATATTTATATACTGTGGGTTATGCACAGGATAAGGATATGCACTTATGTTTTTTATTTCTTAATAACAAATGTTTTTAATATTTATTAATGTTTAATAATAAATTAAATAATGATTCAATTTTGTATTTATTATTGTTTTCTAATGTCTAATGACAGTACTGCAAACCTGCAACTATCCACTGTTTAAGCACAAGTATCTTAAGCTCCTTTTTCACTAGAAGTTTCATGGACAAACCGGAGAGTAAGTCAAGTATTGAGACTCTAAGATATTTCTTCTGTCAATACCATAGATTTATAATTTTAAATATAATGATACGTTTATGGTCAATACAGCGAAGGAAAACGGGTTTTTCCTTTGGCTGATTCGTTTCGTGTTACTCTGTAAACCCTCAAACGAAAACGGGTCGTAACTGATTAGCAAAGAATGATTTACCAGTTCAATGGTCCATGCCATTGCCTGTGCTTCAAAAATCGTTCTTTCATTAATCATGGTTGGATCAGCCATTTTGTGGAAAGAATCTAAAAACAGTAGTCCTCGGGTCATCTTGCCACCGATAAGGTTATACTCAAACACCTGTAAGGAAAAAATGTAATCCTAGGTTCAACAAACAAGGAGCATACTTCAACACTGAGATTTTTTGAACATAACTATTGTCATTACACCTCGGATTGTAAATACCCAAAGAGAATATTACGCAACGGAAAGATTTTGAACAGGAAGAAAAAGAACATAGAAGACGCTATCATTCCAAGCCAACACTCACTCGTACCTTTACCTTTATTAATACAAAAACGTCGAGGATTATGTTGTTCCATTTTTGTGTGCAATGATTATGAAGCAAGCAGACACGTGCGCAGGAGTTTGGAGGAGGGGGAGGGTCCTAAGGAGTATAAATGCACCAAGAGAGTGGAATTACAGAGACAATATAAAAAAATATTGGAAAATAGTAATAAAAATGAATTTGGGTTGGGAGTATAGGCCCACAGGACCTTCCTTTCATCTGCATGACATCAAGAGTTTCTTCTTGAAATTTTATTTTACTTTTCCATCATTTTTCATTTTATAGAATTGGAAAAGGCAGATGTCACATCTTAATTGAATTTTAGAATTTTGTTAGGTGGCTTAGTTGCTTTATTAGCAGTATATTTCTTGGTTGAAATTCATAGCTTTGAGAATTCGTATCAATCAGTCAGTTTACTGTACTGACAAAAAAAGTATAAAATAAACAAAACAAGGTAATTAGCTCCAGAAGCATGGTTATGCGGGGTGAAGTAAACAAACGTCAATAAAATAAATGGCCGTGACAAATGTCAACAAAGAGATTTTTTCTCTTTGGGCAGCGAAATAGTCATCTAGATTTGAAAAAAAATGATTCCACCGCTTTCATCACTGTATTTGTGTGAAGCAAAACATTTTCTGTGTTATAAACGAAGATTCTGGGTCAAATTCGTTGATTTGTGGCACAAAGGGCCAAATGTGGTACAAAATGGCCTTTGCTGTGGCGTAATGCTTGTTGTTACTTTAAATGGGAACTTGAGGTAACAAGTTCCGTTCAAATGATCCCTCCCCAATCTCGATAATACACCCCAAAGAAAAAAACAACTAATAAACACGCAACAATAAATCCGAATTTGGCATTTTCGTAGATTAATACCAGAAATCTTAGGTATAGGGTTTCCATACATTTTGAAACTGATAGTGTAAATGTAACTGAGGTTGCTTGCCTTTTTGGGAATGCTTAGGCACTCTCTCTAAAATTTTGCATGATTTTCATAGATAAGATAGCTAAGATAAGATCTATTGCAAAAAGCCAGCGGGCCATAGCATCACAGAATAAAGTCTACAAACAAAGCTTTATATATTATAAATAAAAAGAAGAAAAAAGCAACAACAAAAAGACAAAAAGAAAAAGAAGCACACCAAGGTTCAACATTTTAACTGACAAACACCAATCATAATAAAATTCAAATCCTAAAAAGCGTAACAATCTATGCCCTCAAACATGATTCCCTATGTTTAGTCCCTAAACGAAGAAACTTACACAACCACTTATTAGCACATGCGTTCCTCTCAGCCATCCGCTCATTCACACATCCACACATAGGGCATAAGTAGAGGCCACCCGCCAGCCTAATCTTTCCTAAAAATTTCCTTTTCTCACCTATATCCAAACTATCCCCTCTTACCAACAACAAATTCTTCAATTCCTCTTTATTCAACCCAAATTTAAAATAAAACTCATCCCCCCAACACTCTGTAGCTTAGGAGTAAAACCTCAAAGACATAGGTTGGTTCTTTATGAGCATGTCACTCTTCGATTTCTAGTCATTTAGGGTTCGCTGGACTTCCTTCCATGCTGACACGCTTTCATCCATTTGGTCTTATCTTTCATTCCACAATTCCGAAAGGCCACAAAGGTCCAATATTTTCTTGACCTGATTTGGCCAAGAACCACGTCTACCGTCCTTCAAGCTCTCCAAATAAGCTGACTTAAGAACCCGAACTCTAAATAGCCTAATTAGTTTCTCCCAAAACTTTACCATTTTAACCAATCTTACACTCCTTAAAGTGAAAAGCCCAAAAACTCTTTTCAGTACCACTAAACTAAGTGAATCCTTCAAGCCTAAAATTTTCTTAAAATATCTTAGCTAAACTACTTCTAACTTAGCTGCTTTAGCAAAACCCCAAACCTCAGAACCCCAATGTAGACTAGAAGCTACTTTTGTCTGGAACACACTTTTTTGGATCCTCATGTCAGCTAGCTGACCCAAATTACTTCTCAAAATCATATTTATTAGCCTATTACCCCTTAACTTGCAATCTTCTACCTGCCTAGAGACCTCCCCCCCTTAACGCACTAAACTTAACACCCAAATACACAAATTCTTCTTCAACCTCTAACATCGATCCTCCAAAATTAAAATTGACCTCGGAATCAACATTCATATGCTTTTAGCTGTGCATAGGCAGTATTAAACTTAATTAATTGAAATCAGAATTAAGGTAAGCGTATTAGATTGCATATTTATTTTCCATTTTTTTTAATTTATATTTTTATTTACGAGGGATATAGTTTACTTCCTATTCCCTACCAAGAATGGTTTGATTATTATGTGTCATCATAAATTTACTACACGTGTTTTTTAAAATCTGTCAGAGAGAATGTTACTATTACAATATACCGTTTTATACCAATCTTGCGCTATTGGGAGGCCATCAAAGATAGGGTTTTCAACAATTGCTTCTTTGATGATTCTTGGCAACGCTGCTTCAAGATCAGTCCTTGTTTGGTACTTCTGACTGGTATTCCCATGTCTAACTGAGACAGCTTTTGTTGCCACCAGCCCCTCAAAATGGAGCCCCTCAAGGGAAGGTTAAAATGAAAACAGATTAGTATTCTAATTCATTTTCTCCTGTGGTAAAAAGAAATATGAAAGAGCAAGCATTAGAACCTTTCGAATTCTATATTCTTCCAGAGGCATCTTTTATTTATCATAGCAGTGCAACTCCAATAATATTGACCTGTTGGGGTTTGGGCTTTCACCCAAAATCTAAAAGAATATATTGTTTGAGGAAACAATAGGTATAAATGGTGTCTCCCTTAGTTGGAAACCCTTCCCCCGAAAATAAATAAACAAATTTGTAATATAGTTTTTTAACATTCTGTTTTATTCAGTTCACTATTACTAAGGATTATCTATATACGAGCAATGTATTCCTTTTTCTTATGTTATTCTTTTGGCTTTGAAGCATTCCCAGTACAAAGGGATACATTAAATAGCATTAAATTACCCATACCAATGTTATCAGTAATAATTTCAACCTGGAATTTTCAGAAATTATTCTGAACACGAAATGATACCAACATATTTAAATTTCAGAGTATGTAAGCTCTTGAACTTACTTTAAGTATTTTCCAAACATTTATCACTGTGAAAGCCATTTAGCAATATGCGGATTTTTTGTATTACATTTTGATGTATAACAATCTCAAATTTGCCTTCATATGATGTCATATTTTACAGTTGTCAGTTTTTGCCAATATTCAAATTTTTCCCTTTCTTTAGAATTTTTTTTTTTTTAGATTTTTTAAAAACATGTATTTGACGGCTTAGGATGTTTTTCCAGAAGCATTTTTTTTTCTGTTTGAAACTTTTTATTTAATAGTTCAAACCATAGTATGCATAAGAAAGCTCACATTCTTTTTTTCAATCACTGTTTTATAGAATACTTTTCAATTTATTTTGAATGTATCGTCACAATTTAAAAAAATATCTTATCTCCTTCAAATCTCCTCGTCAGTTATCCCTTCTCAATACTGCTAGAAATTAATAAATACCCCGTCTTTTGCCACATGAATATTTCTAAATAATTTGAACATACCTCCAAGAGCTTTCTATGGCAACATTCATCAGAACTCCCAAAAACTTCGCACTTCCACCCATAAAAGGCAAATTTTACAGAATGATATAGAAAAATTGAAAATATTAACCCAGTCCCCTAGCAAAAAGTCAAAGGACCTATCATTAGGGAGAGAGAATTTAAACATAAAAAATACTGCCTAAAATCTAAAATTTATCAGGAGGCTCCTTCAAGTAAAACTATAGGGAGGATGAATCTTTATCCTACCCCAAAGTATGATTATGCATTATTTCCAAAAGAAACCTAATTAATTCTCCAAGTGGCTATGCATTTCAATTAAAAAACAAAAGTAAGTATTATTTTCTTCTTCCAGAAGACACAAAAAGATGGTTGATTCCTTCATTGTCTCTTAAAAAATATTGTATTAAAATTAGCAGTAAGTTTATATCGAAGTAAAATGACTTTTTCCATCTTTAGGCTATATATATATTTCGACCTAACCTCCAAGAGCCTTTTTTTAGCAGTAATTTTTTTTTGCACTTCAGGTACTGTTCTCTAGATGAAAGGTTTCTTTTGTCCTTTGTTGGGTGTTTTTAGTTTTGATCTGTGATGCATACAAATTTGTTTTTTTGAGACTTTTCGTCATTCCGAGTTTTGGTGTTGCAACTTTTTAAGGTTTTTCTTTTATTATACCCTCCATGCGAAAACAAAATTGGATCGTCATTACATCAGAATTGTGAAGGATCGGCTTAGGCAGGTACGCTGGGTGTGTGGGGGCTTTTGGGTCCGTGTGACCCCTGAAATCTTCAAATATCTATGTGTTTTCCCTTAATTCCTCATTTATTTTGGCAGTAGTCTGACGCATTGGCTCTTCTGAACTAATTTCTTTAATATTGAAGGTTCAGGAAATCTCTAGAAACAGGATTTTCAGAGTCGCGTTAAGTTTAACTTCGTTCCGGTTCATCCTCTCCCCTGTACTACCTGGATATAGCCCTAGGCTATAAAAAATTACTGTTTTTTTCATATCGTTATTATTAAGCAACAGTTAAGGCTAATCATAAAAATTAGCAAACTTCTGTATATAACCTAGGGCTATATCCACGCATTAGGGGGAGGGGGAGAAGTCATGTATAAAACTATTAGGAATATTTATGTAACGTCATATAGATCGTTTTTTCCCGAAATGGGTACTTACGTGTTGTAGCGACCAAACTGTTGTTCTTGATCTGAGTCAAACGTCTTTCTCTGTCTGTATTCGGAGACAATAGGCTTAGTCTCAGTGAGATAAAGTACTATGCAGGTATATTTTAATTGAATATTCAATATATATGTACACATAATATATTGCGTTTTTGGCAGCCTGCTTTCCATAATTCAACTTCACTTCTTGGGTGTGGTCGCTATAACACGTAAACATCGAGTGTTCTTTCCAAAATCCCCCCTCCTTGTAATAAATTCATGCATACGTGCCTAGTTTGACTATCAGTATAGATTTCAAAATGTTATTGGGTTTACAAATCATATTACCACTGGTTTAAGCGAAGATTTGAAAAGATCGTACAACAGTTTCCTTGATGGTAACATAGTTCCTCTTGTGATTAAAACCGGCGACTAAATCTCGAATAGATTTATTAGCCACAAAACTGATAAGAGAATCTCTTGAAATAAGATTACAATATAGTTGGCCAAATAAAACGTAAAGTTAAACAACAAGACGGGAAAAATGGAGATTAAGTTATATATCTTTCTTTGTGGTTTTGTATGACCTAAAGGTGCATTTTATTTTTCCTGCTGCTATATTTGAAAATTATAAAAAGAAAATAAGATCAAGGTGTTTTTACTTGGTATATTTAAATGTTGCTTTCTAGAGTTGAAAAAAAGTAAAGGTAAATGTTTCAGGATAAATTTGTCCGCAAATGAAACCTATTATATTGGAGATAGGAACAGCAAACCTATACGAATTTTAGAAAAGAAAAATTGCCAACGTTAGGGCACTTCTAGACTGTGGCGTCTTTCATGGCTGTGTTTTGTTTAATACTGTTTATGCTTTATGTTTAATTTTGTTTTATGTTATTTTGTTTAATTATGTTTATGCATTATTTTTAATACTGCCACCAAGTCAGGTCAAAAACACGGGTGATTGGCCAGGTTTTTATGGCAGTATGCATGCTAAGCACACAAAATGTGAAACCAAAAGAGAAACCATAACTGTGATTCGAAGTCTCATTTTAAATCCGGAATTGAAAAGTTTGAATGACACTTTTGTCTTATAGCCCCCATACTCAAGATCTTGTATCGCGAACATGAGACAATAACCGGTTTTCATGGTTATTTACCAGGGAATATTAGCTTCGGCTTGGTGGAAAACTACATTGTAGCTATGTTTTAATTAAATCTTTAGTTAATATTTTGGTTAGGTTAGGTTAGTTTAGGTTACAAATTAAATACAATGCGGTCAGGGTGGCCCCCCTTCCATAACTCTTTGCAGTAATGTTCTTAATTTTTTTGATAAAATGTTATATTTTCATTATATTTTGCTTTATTTCATTAGCATCAACCAAACTTCGCTTCTCGACAGAACTTGAGTGTGGTGGCTATAAGACACAAGTACCTTTTAATTAAATTTTTAGTTAGTGTTTATGCTGGGTTAGGTTAGTTTAGGTTACGTATTTCGTATAATGCGGTCTGGGCGGTGCCCCTTCCATAATTCTTTGTTATAGTTTCCATAATTTTGTTACTAAACTATTATGTTTTCATCATATTTTGGTACATTTCAGCATGATTAACCTAACCAAGAACTTGAGTGTGGTGGCTATAAGACACAAGTACCGCCTGAATGTTTTATATTTATAAAAGTTGAGCACAAATCCCCTGTAGCAATATAGGTACGTTTACTTAACTACTCATACTTACCTTACACAATTACTCACCTTACATACAGCTTACCTTACATATGTTGCAGATGAACTTATGTCGGAGTGGAGCTGATCTATAATCTGTTGGGATACTTGCGGTAATCTGGAGTGTGTTAAAACCCCAAAACGGGTCAATTATTCAAAGAATATAGGAAAATGTGATGAAGATCCAGACATTTTGGGCGTTTTAGTCAGGGACTAAGCCAACGAAATTCTAACACCACAGGCTTCAACGAACTAAACAAGGTCTGAGGGATTTATCAGGGGCAGAATTGGTTGCTGAAAACGAATATAGGCGGCTGCAACGAAGATTTTGTGTACCAAAGGAGATATCGCCTAATTTGCATATTCGATTACGTCATCAGTTATATTTTCTGTTTTTCGACCTAGATGAGAGGTTTAAACTTAGAATGTTAAACAGAACAATGTACCGAGAGAGAAAAGATAAAATGATGAGCACAATCAGATCTTGCTTCCTAACTGCACATGATTAAAACATACCTAAGTGGTGACACCAGAAACCAAATTTCCTGTACTTGCAAAGAGTTCAAAGCGGGAGGAACAGAGCAATTGGGACTGCACAGGAAGGTGACAACACCTTCGAAACTCCATTCCGTTTGGAGCGTCAAAACAGAAGCCACTTCGAATAAATTAAAGTGCACAGATATTGAATCCTAGCCTCGACAGAAGTAGGACCAAAATAAAAAATTAGCTGCAGAAGAAGAGCTTTTGATGAAAAAAAAGAGAGAGAATAAGAATTTAAACAAAATGACCACAAATTAAGCATATGTTGTGCTTCTTCGAGTGAATTACCATACTCTCCAGTACAAGCACACAAAACGTCAGTAAACCGAGGAAGGCATTTACAGTTATTGGTGCACTTTTTTCTACACTCACAAAAGAGTTGTGAACATCCCGACGAAAGCGCTCGAAACAACAGGAACAGCATCTTGTCCAGAAAATTGCCATCCACAACTCAAAGGGCAGGGCAGACATGGTCTTGCAATCAATAAGGTATTCCAGATCGCAAGGTGATAGTAAGAACGCTTACAATGCTCCACAAACGCTCCCTCTGTAGGAGGCAACGCTTTCAGCTCCTTCTAATGAGGGTACAAGTGTACTCGTAAATCATTTGTGTGCTACACAGAAATTCCTCAAAACTCATCGAATCAACATCATGACTTGAACATACAGCTCTCATCCTATCTTCAAATACACGCAAGGTGTCTGCAGTGCTTAAGCTGCTTACACAGTCAAATCCATTTGCTTCCCGTGGTACATAAATTGCTCTCATCAAATTTGCTTTGCTCTTTGTATTTCCAACAATCTTTGTCCAGTTTCCATTTTTTAAGCTCGTCGAGAAGGAGTAGACTGTTGAGCAGTGGCCACGTAACTGTTGACACGCACTGCAGTCCTTCAGAGATATACTGCAACCATTTGGATCAGTGTGACCAAACAGTCCTGCATACCTGTCACCCACAATATGAATTTCACTTGCTGTTTTAGGTATCGTTTCAACAAGGCTTTCAGCATCTACATGGCATAGATTTTGACGGTTTCATGTTCAGCTGGTGGCTTTTGGTGAACCAGTGGCATGAAGTCGATAACAAAGACTTCACGCCCATACAAGTATACAAGCCACGTTCCTCTTCGAAGTTTGGGTTTTCTGGCCATTCACACAAACCACTGGCCTCTCTCAGAAAGTTTAATGCGGTAGACGCAACATCACTTGGAAGCGCCAACGTAGAATCCTTGAGCTCAGAAATTGAAGGAGCATATGAAACGAGTTCAAAGCCCAGAATATTTTTAAGCTGTTTCAGTCCACTGGTAGTGCTGGAATCTATCCGACGCAGGTTTCTCTTCACTGTCATAAGCTCTGAAAAAACTGCGCTTTGTCCAACGGCATTCGTTTTTGATCCCGAAGTTCTTGAAGCAAGATCCATTGCTTTAGCTTTTGAAAAGGCCTTTTTATCCCCTTTGACATATTTGGCTACAGCTTTAAGTCCTCCTTCCTCAGCTGCAAGTAAGGAGCTCGCAACCGATAGACTGGCCTACTTATTGGTAGGCCAGTCTATCGGGGTCTCTATAGGATATCTTCAGTTGTAGTAAAGTGGTCTGTGTGACAGTGCAATACGGAAACAGCTGTTTTTATAAGCATCATCTATTTTTCGATAAATTTCAAGCTATCTTCGTGATGTGAAGAATTAAAATCTGAAGTTTCATTCATATTAATAAGGTCATACAAAGCAGACGAAACTGAGGCAACAAAAGGTAGGATAATAATCCACTTTGTGACTGCTAGTTGGCTTGTTTGAATACCAGCCAGACCAGAATTTCTTTTTGAATCAAGATTTATGGTGGATTCAACAGTATGATTCGGCAGCACAAGGTTAAACGAGCCTGGTCACCCTTTCGCGTTGAATAGGCTTCTTTTAAGTAAGTCTTGCACTTCATCTGACAGGCTCCTCATATCCAAAATGTACTGTATCAGACGCTTAGGCTATAGTGTTAATCATGATTGCAGTGGCAGCTGCAACCTAGTAAAGAGCGAACCACAGCCCATAGCAATAAAAAGTTGAAAAACGTATTTTCAAAAAAACTGTCTAGTGATAAGAAATTGTCATCTGACACTGAATCAGGAATGGGAACTATTGTTTCGGTTGATCTTAGAAGTATTAAATAAAAATAAAAGTTTTTTTAACTGAAAGTAAGGAGCGACATTAAAAATTACAACGACAATAATTTTGTCCTTTTATGTAAGTTACGCTCCGCTAAACCACAACGTGAACGGTCATATTTATTTTCATTTTTTCTAAAAATTCATATGTGTGTTGAAGATAAACACGTTATCGCTCTGAGTGTGCCGTTGAGAAATGGACAGCCCCGTTCATATACGGAATAATTTCTGTTCGTTTTTAGTTTTAATGTCGCTCCCTTACTTTCAGTTTAAAAAACTTGTTTTTTTATTTAATTTCTGATTGTTTTTTAGTTAATGCAGCTTTTATTTTGGCTCGCCGTCATTGAATAAGTAAACAAAATTTGCATAAAAATTTTACTTTTCTTTTGCTAAATGGCTGTCTCTAAATTTGGTTCTGACGTAATTTACAAATTAACTTACTTAACGAACTTCTATATTCGTATATTTTGCTTCTGGCAAAAAATACAAAGTTGCAGATTTTTACAGATATGAGTTTGAAACCTATGTTATAGGGTTTTCTCATACGCTGAATCTGACGGTGTGATTTTCATTAAAAATTTTTCACTTTTAGGGGATGTTTCCCCCCTCTTTAAAAAATCAGGTGAGTTTTCTGAGGCTCGTAGCCTTTGATGAGTAATACTAAACTTAATAAAATTCATGTATTTAGAATCAGCATTATGAGCCCATTCTTTTGATACATTTATTGACATCAAAGTTCCGTTTTTAAAAGTTTCGCTTACTATTGAGCCGTATCGCTTTTTTTTTTTTATTTTTTTTTTATTACGTATATTTTATTAAGTATATGATTGGGTTATACCCTTAGTAAATAACACGCTCATTAAGTTAAAAGTTAAAAAAATTTTAATTCACAAAACCCCTGAATCACAAAGGCCGTTTAATTTGAATAGATAGCTCTTTTGAAAGCACTAAAAAAAACTGTAGCGTAAAGAGCGAAGTATAAACTTGGGGGAGAACCCCCTCATATAAGTAATAATTTCTGTTCATTTTAAGTTCTAATGTTGCTTTCTAATTTCAGTTGAAAGTACTTGTTTTTTTTTTAATTTAATTTCTGATCGTTTTTTAAATAAGGCTTGGAAATCCGGCGCCCCCTTCATAGAAATGTCCCTTGCCCCAAAGAAACATCCTCCACGGAAACATTCTCCCGAGTAACCCCTCCTCCAGCCCCCCCCCCCCCCCCCCCCACCACAAAAAAATTCTTCCTGAAAATGTCTGTATACTTTCCAATAACCAATACGATATGTAAGCAATGGGCAAAGTTCATAACTTGCAGCCCTTCCCCTGGGAACTATGAAGGATTAAGTCATCGTAAAAGACATATTTATTAGATTTTCGACTATGCTAAATACAATGGCTATCTCAAAATTTTAATTGGGTGACTTTGAGAAAAAAATGAGCTTGGGAGGGGGCCTAGTTGCCCTCCATTTTTTCTGGTCACTTAAAAAAGGTACTAGAACTTTTGATTTCCGTTCTAATGAGCCCTCTTACAATATTCTAGGACCAATGGGTTAATACGATTACCCCTGGGGAAAAAAAACAAATAAACACGCACCCGTGATCTTTCTTCTGGCAAAAAATGCAAAATTCCACATTTTTGTAGATAGGAGCTTGAAACCTCTGCAGTAGGGTTATCTGATACACTGAATATGATGGTGTGATTTTCATTAAGGTTTTAGCATTTGGAGGGGGTCTTTCCCACTTTTTTTGAAAATGTGCCAAATATTCTCAGGCGCGTAACTTTTGATGGGTAAAATAAAACTTGATGCAACCCAAATTTTTGAAATCAGAATTAAAATCTGATTCTTTTGATGTATCTACTGGTACCAAAATTCCATTTTTTAGAGTTTCGGTTACCATTGAGCCGGGTCGCTCCTTACTTACAGTTCGTTACCACGAACTGTTTGGAGTTCAAATAGCCCCCCTGCCTACAGGCCCCTCCCCCCAACGAGTCCTATACAAGTTTTGAGATGGCTGTTTTGTTTAACGTTGTTCAAAGGTCCAATTATATGGTTTTGATTATGATATGGCCCTCCATAGTCCCTGGGGAAGGGCTGTATGTGGTATCGGGCGTATTGATATTGCGCGTATCGGTATCGGGCGCATCGGTACCGCATGTATCGTATCAGGAATATCGGTGTCGGTATCCACTGTTGTTTTTTTTCAATCATTCTCTAGGCTCATTTTTTAAAACATGTCCCGGCAAGGTATCATGGTTGCAGCGGCAGCCGCAACCTAGTAAAGAGCGAACCACAGCCCATAGTAACCAAAGTTAAAAAACGCGTTTTGAAAAAACTAGAAAAAAAAAAAAACACTACCTAGTGAAAAAAAATTCCCATATGACACTGACTCAGGAACGCTAACTATTATTTCGGTTCGTCTTAAAAGTAAAAGTTAATTGCGAAAAGAAATTTATGGTGATCTAGAAAAAAAAGCCTCAAACCCCTTGAAAATGGCGTCAGATCAAAATGAAAGTGTACCATTGGAATCAAAATGGTCAAAACCTTATACAGGAAAGTTACAGCCCCCCTCCCTGAACAACAAGGAAAATCACTTTTTTGCATCGGTAGCACTGATCTGTCTCCCTTTTTTTTTTCAACATGCCTAGCAGGCTACCACAACATCATAAAGAGATTCTTAATGGCTCATTCAAAAGCTATTTCTCATATCTACGTCCTTTTTATAAATTCTGCCATCTGCAAGTGCCATATGGCACTAAAATGGCACTTTTGTGCTATTTCTGTAAGGGTTTCACCGTAGATAGGTTATATCAGTCAACTCGGTTCGAACCTCAAGATTAGTTCGAAGTTTCTTCAATATCATTTTAAATTTGACTATAGGACCATTGAAAGTAATAGATTCGTGTATCAGAAAATGTTATTATTGGGGTTATGATCTCCTATCTGCACAAATGTGGAATTGTATGTTTTTACCAGAAGACTGATAACGGATGCGTTTCTATTTGTTGTTTTTTTGTTCTAGTGTCCTTTTTAAGAGACCGTAAAGATTGGAGGGCAACTAAACCTCCTCCCAAGACCTTATTTGTCTCTTATTTTGATTTCAAAAGTAACGATTTGAAGTCGTTTTGACAAAAAAAATCATCTCCATCAACTGCCTACAAACGTGTAATATTAAGGGAGATTTAACGTTGAGACCTTTAAACGGCAAACTGACGATTTTGCTCAGGAAGAGTCAGTTTAGTGAGAAAAGACATTCTGATTCTGAGAGACTAGAGAAAGAAGACAGTCTGATTGTGATGGTAAGTACTCAGTTTAGTTTATTAATATTGATAACTTGTGTCTTAGGTTTCCCAAAATGTTTAAGATAGTTTATTTTTATAAATAAAAAAAAGTTTAGTAAAATTCTACCGTGCCGTTCTATTAGCTGTAAACCATGCAAGAAATGAAGTTTGGTTAATGCTAATGAAATAAAACAAAATATGATAAAAATATAATAGTTTAGAAACAAAATTTGGTTATGTATTTGCACATTAGGGGGGCGGGGGGCAAAGTATAGCATATATTAAATACCAAACATAACCTAGGTACCATTTTCCCCCTATACCCCCAAAAAACTAAAGTTTAAATATTGTAATCGCAGTTAGAAACCACGGTTTGCAATCCAATTCTCTGTTGAAAGAACCTGTTTAACTAGTTTCTTTTATCATATATCTTGCGTGACTTACAGCTAATAGAACAGTGCCAATTCTACTTTAGCTACTTTTGGCTATCTTCGAAAGGGGTTAGGTTAGGAAAATGAACTTTCAGGGATGGGTTTACAGGCTAAAGTATGGGTACTTATGTACTCTGGTACACACGCGAAATGTGAAGTTTGGTTGATGCTAATGAAGTAAAACAAAATAGGATAAAAATATAATAGTTTATAAACAAATTTCGGCTATATATTTGCACATTAGGGGGGATGGGGGGGGGGAGGTAAAGCAGAGTATATATTAAGTACCTAACCAAACCTTAGGAACCTTTTTTCCCCCTAAACCCCAAAAACCAATAGTTAAAATATTGTAAACCCAATAACAAACCACGCTTTACAATCCATTTCTCTATTGAAATAAACCCGTTTCCAAAGAAACCCGCATCTTCCCTATATACTATAGCGCGTGTGTTCCAGATATTACATAAGTACCAAAGTATGTCCCGGGAAGGTATTTTGAAGTACTTATCTCCACTCCTTCTCCCTCTAGATGGTCCTTAAATTTGCCTACATGACAGGTCTATACTTATTGAAATTTTGACAAAGCAACGTTTTACCTTAATTTTCAGTTATCAGTTTCTTTATCTCAAGTTTAGGTACAAAAATGCAATTCCTGTTATTTG
The DNA here is from genome assembly GCF_049724085.1 of Artemia sp. Qi Xiang Cuo. Taxonomy (NCBI): domain Eukaryota; kingdom Metazoa; phylum Arthropoda; class Branchiopoda; order Anostraca; family Artemiidae; genus Artemia; species Artemia sp. Qi Xiang Cuo. The sequence continues at coordinate 26,225,307 of NC_142797.1, read as the reverse complement.
AATAGAATTTTAAGCCATATCAATTTCTTTTTTCTTCAAAATTTAGGAAATGTATTTGCATATCTTTAAAACCTTATAAATTGGGACTGAGCAAAGTTGTGAAGCTTAAAACAATTTTGTTGTACTTCATCTAAGCAGAAGATCTATTTTGCAAGGTTTCAATTTTATCAGATTTGATGAGATCTGATGTGTAAGCCAAAGTTATTCAGAAAAGACAGGATTCATGGCATCATTATTGCAACCGTTCAGCTCTTGAAGTAGAAAAAAGGGAGGAAGTCTTTCTTTTATTTTTGCTTCGATTTGATTTCATCTTCATTTCAGGTCCGTGTGTCATTGTTTTCCTGATTGGAAGATGTTTCTTACTCAAGTGTCTTCTGTCGGCCTGCTACTACGGCTTTGATTTACTGATTTCCACCATGAAAAACTGCAGCCTTTAAGAGGTGTCATATTATCTGGGAAATTTTTTTGGTAATTTTCAGTTATTTTAAAATAAACGAGATTTTTTTGGTATTTATTGATGCTTCATAAAGAAGAGATGGAAACTAAATCCTGGGAACTAGATATTAGACTGTAGACCTATGATACTGAACAACGTTAGTGATGGAAATCCAATAAAAGAACGGGAAATCCAGCAAACAAAATTGAAATCCAATAAGGGTCTTAAAATCCAACATGTTGTTTTGTCAACAAATTAAAAATTCAATTCGGGTTTTAGAATTAAACATTTTTGTTTCTCAACACATTGTAAATTCCATAATGACCATAAAATTCCAAAATGGTCTCCAATATTCAATTTCAGCTGTTGAAACTCCAATTTTGTTGTCGATAAACATTACAAACAATGTTTGTTGAATCTCAAACAATTTTTTTTTACAGTGTGGGGTTAATGGGCTAGAAGAACTTATAAAAGTGACGTTTAAAGACTCATTTAAAGACTATTATTCTTATATAAGCGTTTTTTTTTTAATTTTACATTCGTAAGTGCGATATAGCACTGAAAACAAAACTTATGGTGCCACTTCTTAAGTGGACAAGCTCTGAAGTGCAAAACAGGTATCTTTGTAATAGTTATGCTCCAGAACTCTTAACTGGAGGTTCATAAGAACCCATCCCATACACTCCCCTCCCAGCTTCCTTAGTAAGTTTCATAAATCTTCTGCTCATCAGTAAGCTACTTAAACATTAGTGGGCTACCACACCGTCGTAGATAGATGTTTAACGGCTCAATTATAAGCTATTGCTTATATTTACTAGGTTTTTAAAAATCCTACCATCTATTAGATTTCACAGATTTTAATTTTAACTAGTTTCTGAGGAGAATTTGCAATGAACTCATGGTTGAACCATTAGCTGCAAACATAGTAAAGAGCGAACCACAGCACATAGTAACTAAAAGTTAAAAATGTTAAAACGGTCATTTTTTTTCTTTATTCCGGGCCTAGCGGGTTACTAGAACATCATAGAGAGATGCTTAAGACGTAATTCAAAAGCTATTTTTCATATATGCTGCATTTACATAAACTCCACCGTCTGCAAATGCAGTGTGATAAGGACAAGGGCACTTTTTTTGCCATCTCTTAAGAAATAGGGATAGCAAGCTACTAGAACATCTTTGATAGATTTTTGATAGCTCATATAAAAAATGTTGCTCATATCTACGTTCTTCCTATAATTCCGCCCTATGCAGGTTTTAAATAGCACTAAAAACGGCAATTTTGGTGCAATTTCTCAAGTGGAAAAGCTAGGGCGAGTGGGCTACTAGAACATTTTAGAGTGATGTTTAATGGCTCATTTGAAAACTTTCGCTCATATCTACGTGCTTTTTATCAATTCTACCTTTCATAAGTGAGATATAGCACTGAAAACAACATTTTTGGTGCCACTTCTTAAGTGGAAAATCTTGGAAGCATAAGACGGTATCATTGTAACAATTATGGGCCGAAACCCATAACTGGAGGTTTGCAAGAACATCTCCTGTAGCTTCCTCCTCCAGTCCCCCTTAATAATCTACACAATTACAGTCCTACAAACACCAATATATCAAATTCGATTATTAGAGGCGTGGTTCTGTCAGTAGAGCGCTGGACTTCAAATAAGATTATCATGCGTTCGATTCCAGCATGGATTTTTTTTCAATCATGGTTTGTCCCTTCTTATGATTGCTTTTCAGATAATCCACTATTTCTGTAAGCGTGATGCACTCTTTTTTTAAGGCAAATTCCGGGAAGGCAGACTTTAAACCTTTTACTCATACTACCTGCTTTTTGTCAATTTTACCATCCAAAAATGCCATATAGCACTAAAAACGGCACTTTTGGTGCCACTTCTTAAGTGGAAGAGTACCCTCTTAGTAAGTTTCATAAATCAACTAGTCACATTAAAAGTAAAAGATTATTGTAGAAGCAAATTAACTAGAACTAAAAATTTTTCAACAAAAAGTCTACTAAAAATAAAGCTTAACTGATAAATAGATTGGAATTGAGCTATCAAACTTTGCTCTGCGCTGAAGCGTGTGAACTACTTCTAACGGTGGTAATTGAGGGGACGGGACGTCCTTGCCTCCTTAGTTTTTGCTCTTGCCTAGATTTTGAAATCACCTTCAAAAACATTCCGTATAAACAAAAAAGGTCATGGCAGCATTGTTTCTGCATTAAATTTTAATAATAAACGAACAAAAATTAATTTAAAAAAAACAAAGTTTTTCCGAGGAAGGTAAATAGTGAAGTTGAAACTTAAAACGGACAATAATTATTATTTCACAACCTAATTAATTTAAATTAACATAACTAGTACAAATAAACAAACTAATTATGTTTCCATATGCTTTTAGGATCATACAAAACTAATGCTTTACTGAAAACACAAAATAATATAGAAGTTTTGGTACAGTAAAATTAAACCAATTAAGGACGCTTTTTATAGAATCAAAATAATATCAATCCCTTTTAGGATCAATCCCTTTTAAGATAAACCATTTTAGGATTGTCTTTATTTTTTTACGTCTAATTTGGTATCACTTCTGCACAATGGCTCCATTCAATGACTGGCTCTCGTTTTGGTTCTTAAAAGGACATTTCATGATCAGTTTGTACACAAGTTCGAAGGAAGACCATCTTGATAGTGTTAGGACTATAGACTATTTTTAGAATTTGTATACTACTACTACTAACAACTCAGCGCAGCATCAAGCCGCCTGAGGCCAACACAGTTACGCAAGCTCCTCCTCCATCACGATCTATTCAAAGCCTCCCTTTTCACACCCGCCCATGAAGTTCCCATTTCCTTTAAATCTTTCTTTATGACGTCCTCCCACCCCAGACGAGGACGACCTGCTTTTCGTTTAGCCCTAGACGGTTGGCCAAAATAAGGCAATTTTCGGAAATCTGTCATCCTTCATCTGCACAAAGTGCCCTAGACACCTCAACCTTTCTTTCATTATAGCCCTAGAGAGCGGTATTGAACCACATTTTTCGTAGAGCCTATTGTTTGAAGTACGGTCAGTCAGCCGGGTAGCCAGGACAATCCTTAAGCAATTTCTCTGGAAAACATCTAGCCAATCTTCATCCGCTTTTCTGAGCGCCCATGCTCCAGAGCCATATTTGACCACTGTCATCACTGTAGCTTCTAATATTCTAGTCTTGGTTTGCTGACTTATTTTCCTATTCTTCCAAACTTTTTTTAACTGTGAAAAAAACCCTGAGCCTTGGCTATTCTACTTTTCACATCTTCACTGCTCCCACCATCCCTACTAATTATACTACCAAGGTAAGTGAAGCTGTCCACCTGATCAATCTTGTGACTACCCAACGTCACCTTTTCATCTTCACCATTTCCTAGCCTTAGTGACTTAGTCTTCTTAACATTAATTTTAAAACCTATTCTACCACCCTGAACTCGCAAAACCTCTAAAACTTCCTTCACTTTCATCCAGGATGCTTAAGTCATCAGCATAAACTTAGTCCAGGAGACTTTTTCCTCCCCATTTGATTCCTTGGTCTCCCATTAACTTTTCTGTGTTCCTTAAGACAGAGTCCATCAAAATTATCCATATAAAGGGGGATAGAACACAACCCTGCTTAACTCCTGATTTATAGCAAAACCAGCTGCTAGCCTCATTTCCTACCTTAACCACAGCAGTGTTATTCTCGTACATAGCACTAATCACTTTAATGTATTTGTCTTGTATACCATGCAAGAATGAAACCTTTACTAAAGCTCTTCTATCAACAGAATCGAACGCTTGCTCATAATCTATAAAACTGAGGGCCAAAGGTGTTTGAAAACTCAGACACTTCTCAATTATTAGTCTAAGAGAGAAAATTTAGTCGATACATCCTCTACCTTTTCTAAAACCGCACTGTTCTTCTCTTACTTTTATCACTTTTACTCACTTTTATCACCTTTCTTATGAAGTGGCTTAATTAAGGTTTTCCTAAAATCGTTAGGTACTTCCCTTTTTTCAAAAATCATATTCATAATCTTCTGTAACTTATTTCTAACCTCGGAGCCGCCATACTTAAGAAACTCATTTACCACACTACCACCACCTGGCGCCTTATTATTTTTCAATCCTTTTAGTACTGTCGCTAATTCTTCCTCACAAAACAAATCTTCCTTCACATCCAAGGTATCACAAACTTTTTCATTGTCTTCTATATCTTTCCCTGCAACTCTATCTTGGCTTAGCAAATTCTCAAATGTTCGGCCCATCTCTCTTTAGCTCTTTCCTTATCGCTAATTGTGGCCCCTTTCCTATCTTTAACTGGACCAAATCCGGATTGATTACTCCCTCTCAATTTATTAACTTGCCAGTACAATATTTTATACTTGTACTGCAAGACTGCAAGACTGGGGACCTTGCGGTCAACTCTATTCCCACTTGAGGAGTGGCGCCCCTCGAGGAAATTATAGCCTAGTAAACGACACAGCATTCGCACGGGATTCTGACTAATGGACAATTCTTCTGGGATTGGTATGTTTTGATGGGCGTCTTTGGGCTGAAAAGCCTCGTCCTAGCTAATTTATCTATTACGGGTTGCCTCCCCGTAGTAGCATAATATTTGTAGGCATGAATATATAATGAGTCGGAGGTAATAGGATTGAGATTTTCTGTGGAGGATTTCGACTCTTGTTGATAGAAGAGCATCGCCAAGCGCTGAAAACCATGTTGTGACCAAGATGTACCCAGGATTGCACAAAGTCTCCATTCTTGGAGGTCCCAGGGACTTCTTGCTGTCTGGTTCTAAGCCGGCTTAAGCATTTCGGTGTAGACTTGAGAAGATATGTGATCTCCGTCCTGCACTGGTATCCGGGATCATTGCTTTTCCTGAGGCGAAAATAATTTCAATGATTTAAAGAACATGAAAATTGGAACTTGGAATGTTACGACATTAAACAATGACTATCGTATCGACATTTTGACTGACGAATTCAGACGATTCGAACTGGATCTATTAGGAGTTTCAGAAACTCATATCCCAGGGGTAGGAAGCATGAAATTAGGTGATATAGAATTTGTTTACTCAGGCAGGAAGGATGGGTTACATAGACAGGGAGTAGGGCTCATGATGAATAAGGAAGCTGCTAAGTCTTGTTTAGGCTAGGAAGGTATTAATAATAGAATACTAATTGCTCATTTTATGACTAGTAAGTTCAAGGTATCAGTTATAGTAGTATACGCCCCTGTAGAACCGACTGATGGAGATACTAGTGACTCAGATGAATTCTAATTACAGTTACAGGAGCAAATAGACAAGGTCCCACGTAGAAATATTATGTTATTGCTGGGAGATTTTAACGCCCAGGTTGGTAGAAATATGGATAGATGTTATCCCAGCTTAGGTAAATTTGGTGTAGGAAAAGAAAACAGTAATGGATACAGACTTTTGCAATTTTGTAGGTATAACAATCTAGTTATAACCAATACGGTGTTTGGTCATAAAATGGCTCATAAGCTAACATGGTATTCACGTGATGGTAAGACAGCAAACCTTATTGATTGTGTTATAGTAAATCGAAGACTGGCAGGATCAATACAAGATACTAGGGTATATAGGAGTGCTGTTATTGATGTTAAAAGTAAAGATCACCATCTAGTAGTGTCAAGGGTTAATTTAAAGCTGAAAAATCGGAAGGGTAATTACCTCCCGGGACGTTATGATGTTAGTAGACTCCAGGATGAGAATTTGAGAGAAACTTTCCAGAAACAGTTGAATACTAATCTTGAGAGTTTAAAATTTGATAATGTGGAAGATGGTTGGAATAATTTTAGAAAAATAATTTGTGAAGTTGCTGAAGGTGTATTAGGGAAGAAAGCTAGAACTGCATCTAAGAATATTAGTGAAAAAGCTTTAAGTTTAATAGAAAGGAGAATGGACTTGTACAAGAATTATCTGAGTGATAGATCACATGAAAACAAAAGAAATGTAAAGAAAGTGGAGAAAGCATTGAAATATGAACTAAGGAGGTGTGAAGTGGAGGCCATGGATAAAATTGCCGAGGATTTAGAAGATGCAGCTAGACGGCATAATAGTAAAATATTGTACTGGCACGTTAACAAATTGAGAGGTAGTAGTCAATCCGGACTTGTCCCAGTTAAAGATAGGAATGGGGTGGCAATTAGCGATAAGACAAAAGCTAAAGCGAGATAGGCCGAACATTTTGAGAATTTGCTTAACCGAGATAGAGTTTCATGAAAAAATATAGAGGAAAATTAAAAAGTTTGTGATACCTTGTATGTGAAGGAAGATTTGTTTTTTGAGGAGGAATTAGAAACAGTACTAAAAGGATTAAAGAATAATAAGGCTCCAGGTGCTGATAGGGTTGTAAATGAGTTTCTTAAATATGGTGGCTCTGAGGTTAGAAATAAGTTATTGGAGATTATGAATATGATTTTTGAAAAAGGGGAAGTACCTAACGATTTTAGGAAAACGTTAATTAAGCCACTTTATAAGAAAGGTGATAAAAGTGAGTGTGGTAATTATCGAGGCATTAGTCTGGTCTCTGTAGGTAGCAAATTGCTTAGTAATATGATACTTTTTAGACTGAGAGATGCCGTAGACAAAGTTTTAAGAGAAGAGCAGTGCGGTTTTAGAAAAGGTAGAGGATGTGTTGACCAAATTTTAACTCTTAGGTTAATAATTGAGAAGTGCCTAAGTTTTCAAACACCTTTGGTCCTCGGTTTTATAGATTATGAGCAAGCGTTCGATTCTGTTTATATAGGAGCTTTAGTAAAGGTTTTATCATTGTATGTTATACCAGAAAAATAAATTAAATTGATTAGTGATACGTACAATAATAACACTGCTGCGGTTACGCTAGGAAATGATGCGGTTAAGGTAGGTGGTTTTGTATTAAATCAGGAGTTATGCAGGGTTGTGTTCTATCCTCCTTTATATTGAGTATATTGATGGACTTTGTCTTAAGGAACACAGGAAAAGCAAGGGGAGACCACGGAATACCATGGGGAGTAAAAAGTCTCCTGGACTTGGATTATTATGATGATTTAATCATCCTAGATGAAAGTGTGAGCAAAATCAATGAAATTTTAGACGTTTTACGGGTTGAGGATGCTAGAATTGGTTTGAAAATTAATGTTAGGAAGACTAAGTCACTAAGGCTAGGAATAAGTGAAGATGAAAGGTGACGTTGTTTAATGAAAAGATTGATCAGGTGGGCAGCTTAACTTAACTTGGTAGTTTTATGACTACAGATGGTGGGAGTAGTGAATATTTTAAAAATAGAATAGACAAGTCTCAGAGTGTTTTTTAACAATTAAAAAAAAGTCTAATCGAATAGGAAGATGTTTCTAACAAACAAGATTATAATATTAGAAGCTACAGTGATGACAGTGGTCAAATATGGCTCTGAAGCATGGACGCTCCGAAAAGCGGATGAAGATTTACTAGATGTTTTCCAGAGAAATTGCTTAAGGATTGTTCTGGGTACCCGGCTGACTGACCGTATTTCAAACAATAGGCTATACGAAAAATGTGGTTCAATACCGCTTTCTAGGTCTATAATGAAAGAAAGGTTGAGGTGGTTAGGGCATGTTGTTCGGATGAAGGATGACAGATTGCCGAAGATTGTTCTTTTCGGCCAACCATCTAGGGCTAAACGGAAAGCAGGTCGTCCCCGTCTGGGTTGGGAGGACGTCATAAAAAAAGATTTGAAGGAAATGGGAACTTCGTGGGTGGGTGTAAATAGGGAGGCTTTGAATAGATTGGGGTGGAGGAGGAGCGTGCGCAGCTGTGTTGGCCTGAGGCGGCTTGGTGCTGCGATGAGTTGTTAGTAGTAGTAGTAGTAGCACAATATTTGACTATTATGCCGCCTAGCTGCATCTTCCAGATTATCGGCAATTTTATCCATGGCCTCAAATTCACACCTCCTTAGTTCACAGTTTAGTGCTTTCTCCACTTTCTTTACATTCCTTTTGTTTTCATATGATCTATCACTCAGATAATTCTTGTACAAATCCTTCCTGCTTTCTATTAGACATAAAGCTTTTTCGCTAATATTCTTAGCTGCAGTTCTAGGTTTCTTCCCTAAGACACCTACAGCAACTTCACAAATAATTTTGTTTTTAAATTATTCTAACCATCATCCACATTATCAAATTTTAAACTCTCAAGTTTAGTATTCAACTGTTCCTGGAAAGTTTCTCCCAAATTCTCATCCTGGAGTCTACCAACATCATAACTTCCCTTGAGGTAGCTACCCTTCCGATGTTTCAGTTTTAAATTAACCCTTGACACTACTAGATGGTGATCTTTACTTTTAACATCAATAACAGCACTCCTATATACCCTAGTATCTTGTATTGATCCTGCCAGTCTTCAGTTTACTATAGCATAATCAATAGGGTTTGCTGTCTTGCCATCACGTGAATACCATGTTAATTTATGAGCCATTTTATGACTCATAAATTAACATCATCTCTAAACACCGTATTGGTTATAACTAGATTGTTGTACCTATAAAATTGCAAAAGTATGTATCCATTTCTGTTTTCTTTTCCTACACCAAAGTTACCTAGGCTAGGATACCATCTATCCCTATTTCTACCTACCTGGGCGTTAAAATCTCCTAGTAAAAACATCATATTTTTACCTGGGACCCTGTCTATTTGCTCGTGTTTACTGCTACAACTGATACCCTAAACTTTTTAGTCATAAAATGAGCAATTAGTATTCTATTATTAATACCTTCCCAGCCTAAGAAGACTTAGCAGCTTCCTTATTCATCATGAGCCCTACTCCCTGTCTATCCACTCGATCTTACCTGCATGAATAAACAAATTCTATATCACCTAATTTCATGCTTCCTACCCCTGGGATATGAGCTTCTGAAACTCCCGATAAGTCCAGTTCGAATCGTCTGAATTCGTCAGTCAAAATGTCGATACAATCGTCATTTTTTAACGTCGTAACATTCCAAGTTCCAATTTTCATGTTCTTTAAATTATTGAAATTATTTTGGTCTCAGGAAAAGCAATGATCCCGGATACCAGTGCAGGACGGGGATCAACATATCTTCTGAAGTCTACACCGAAGTGCTTAAGCCGGCTTAGAACCGGACAGCAAGAAGTCCCTGGAACCTCCATGAACGGAGACTTTGTGCAATCCTGGGCCCATCTTGGTCACAACATGGTTTTCAGCATTTAGCGATGCTCTTCTATCAACAAGAGTCGAAATCTTGCACAGACAGTCTCAAGCCTAATGCTTATGACTCATTACGTATTTATACTTGCAAATATTGCGTTACTATGGGGAGGTAATCGATAGCAGATAAAGCACCTAATAAGAGCAACCTGAAGACCACCATCAAAATATAACAATCCCAGAAGAGTTGTCTATTAGTCAGAATCCCATGTGAATGCTGTGTCGTTTACTAGGCTATAATTTCCTCGAGGGGCGTGACTCCTCAAGTGGGAGTAGAGTTGACCGCAAGGTCCCCAGTCTTGCAGGTACACCGAAAGGGTCGAGGCAGCTCTTTGCAGAGGCCGTTGTCCATAGATCTGGATCTTACACCCTGCCGCAGTTGTCCTCGTATAGAGGATCCTTCCGCGATGGTGTTCTGCGTCACCATGGAATTTAACCCATTACTGGGAGAAGGTTTGTAACTCATGGGACTTGTGGATGAACCAGTGGGCTCTTTTGAGTTTACATTTGAGGGGCCTTCTTCATCCTCCACCTGTATTTATGACCCCGGGTGAGGGTGCCCCAGTTTCTATTATAGACGCCCAGGGACAAGGTCCCCCCTTGGTCCGTACCTCCTATGGAGGTACCCTAGATATCTGTAGAGATAATCGTATTTCCAGAGTTCATATTATGTCTTATTTGATCTTCATTTTAATTAATGCTAAAGTATATTTCTTGCAATATAAGACTATGTATTACCCCCTATTGGTATTATATTATAGCTGGTGAGAGCAAAATGCTGCTTGACAAATCAATCCAATATTTTTGTATGCTGTTCAATTACTTCGCGGCTACTAAAAAATATTTAGTTTTACGTTTATGTTTTTAAGATAATTTTAATTTATACTGAAAGTTACTAATGTCACAAATGGTGTAAGACTATGAAAAGCTTTATGGATTCGTTTAGTGTTGTCAGGCTACATACTCACTTTTGACTCTTAAATCAATAATCCTGTTTTTTATGCTTGACTTTTGTGTTTTCAGTAAAGCACTAGTTTTTTATAATCACAAAAGCAAAGGGAAACATAATTAGTTGGTTTATTTGTACTTGTTATATTAATATATATTAAAAAGGATGTGAAGTAAAAATTTTTGTCCGTTTTAAGTTTCAACTTTTTACTTCCCACGGAAAAACTTTGTTTTTTTAAATTAATTTAACAAGAGGCCATACAAAGGCTTTACAAAAGCATAAGTCAACCTATGACTGCTATCTATGGTCCTAGGCTCTCTCGGATGTCCAAAGTATGTCCTTGTTATCATTAGACCTGTGCTGGAGAAGTTTAACAGTTAGTGAAACACTCAGAACGAAGCCCTTGCCCTATAAAAGCTAGCTAGCTTTGATGCACTTATTAGGAAAATTTTCAATATACATTCAAATGATATAGATAAAATTTAAAATTAATTCTTTGAACTTCTTCAGTAATAATAAATATTCGAATAACCCTGATTTAACTAGGCAAACTTTATTAAAACATTTTTAGGAAGAAATTGAGGAGAGAAAAGCACAAGCACTAAATTGTTGGTACCATTAAATTATTTCAATTGGACCGCTGTATCACATACTTATTGTCTGTGACAGTCCTTTGTTGGCTTTTAAATCTTCGATTATCAACAAAGTGATGACATTGACATTCGTTCAATGAGATGTCATTGCTAGTTAGGGCCCCCATAAAATTTCCACTACGTGTATAAATGTAGCGCAAAGAGGGTGTCCGAGCATAGAAAGACCTGGGTCATATCGGGGGAGTTAGGGGCGGAGGGAGGGGAGAGAACTTGCAAAAATACTTAGTATTGCACAGAGAATAACTTTTTCATGCTTATATAGATCAGTTGAAGAACTCATAAATTCTTAATGCTTGCAGGGGCAAATTAAGGCAAGGTAAATGTGAAGAGTAGAGTCGAAAGATAATACTCCACCTCTACTCTTGAAATCCCTCATTAGTGGAAATGGATTTGAAATTGCACTTGTAGAGAAATATTCTACCAGAAAAAATACTCAAAAAAGCTTCCCAGAATAAAAATAGATTCAATATTTGCTTTTTCCTATTTCTGCAGATACGCCCTTTTTGTCATTGGCGCAGTAAATTTTGAATGCGCCACCAGATATTCATTTTCAGCGCTTTTTTCTGCCCTAGATTCCGTATCCAAACCTTCTTTAGCTCGTTGAAGCCTGGTAACAATTTTCTAGCGATATTTCTTTATCGCGGGTCCTTGACTATTTTTAGAAGATGAGGGGGGATTAGGAGATTGAACCCAGCCGTGAATTTTTGCTCAATGTTTACACACATAACGGGTCATGGTTGCAGTAGTATCTGCAACCTAGTAAAGAGCGAACCACAGATCATAGTAACCGAAATTTGAAACACGGGTTTTGACGTCTGACACTGAATCAATAATGGTAATTATCCTGGTAAGTTAATCTTAAAAGTAAAAGTTTATTGCGAAAGTGGCCGAAAAAGAGGCCGAAACCTCTCGAAAACGGCATCAGGTCAAAATAAAATTATACCATTGGAATCAGCATGGTCAAAACTCTTTTATGAATAATTAAGGTCCCCCACCTTGAACAACAAGGTAAATCACTTTTTTGCATGGGTAACACTGATGACTCCTTTTTTTACTTTTTCTTTTTTTTCTACCAGGGGTAGCGGGTTATCAAAACATAATAGAAAGATGTTTAATGGCTCATTCAAACGGAAAATTAAAACTAGCAGTCCCCTTTTTAAGTGACCAAAGAAATTTGAGGCTATCTAGCTCCCCTTCCCAAATGGTCCCCTTTTCCTAAAGTCATCCGATCAAAACTTTGAGATAGTCATTTTTTTTCAGCTAATAAAACTACTACTACTAACAACTCACCGCAGCACCAAGCCACCTGAGACCAACACTGCTACGCACGCTCCTCCTCCACCCCAATCTATTCAAAGCCTCCCTTTTTACACCCGTCCACTTTATGACGTCCTCCCACCCCAGACGGGGACGACCTGCTTTCCGTTTAGCCCTAGACGGTTGGCCGAAAAGAACAATCTTCGGCAATCTGTCATCCTTCATCCGCATAAAGTGCCCTAGCCACCTCAACCTTTCTTTCTTTATAGCAATAATCGAAAGTAAAGAAGCAATTGAAGTTTTCCTGTTTACTCTTTTTTATTTATTTTTTACTTTTCATGCTTTTTTACCATAATAGCCAAATTTGTCAAATCCAGGAATAAAGTTTAAAATGACAATATCCTGATACTCTTATCGCACCCCAAGTGCTCAAGGACGACGGTAGGGGGGGGGGGGTGAAAATAAGAGTGGGAATAGAATTTGAGTGGGAAATACCTTAAAGGGAACTTGAAGAAAATCTTCTGTTCAGGTTTACACTCTTCAGTCCCTAGAAAAAGAAGAAACTTCCAGTAGAAAAATATAGTTGTAAGAAAAATTACCCCCTCCCCCACCTCTAAAGTGAGGTTGAGACTAATAGCGAGGTATAATATTAGTTCATATTTGGTTTCACGGGCGTGAAATTGCAATGAAGCACCGTTACAACAAGAAGCTAAAAGAGCCAACAACAAAAAGAAGGCTTTCACCTTCCCCTCTAACCTCGCTTAGGTTGAAAAGGGGGTGCTAAATAATAGAAATTTTTCAATTGTGATGTCATTCTAGGTCTCCTCAGACTTGAATTAACAGGAAACGACCTTTCTGTTCAGAAAAAAATATGTAGAAATTTAAATTCGAGATTCCCCCCATTTCCCTCTCTTTTTCCTGAAAAAATTTCTGCACGGGCGATTTCGGCCAATTTAGGATGTTTTGTTTTTCTGAACACTTCGGTACAAAAAATATTTCTGTGTCTCAAATGCCAGGTCTCTAAACTGAATTTTTACTGGACTATAATTGCATTTGGCTTTTAAATGTAATTGCAATAAGAATTTTGAATCTAGAGATAGACGTAATTGGTACTTTGTAATCATAATATAACTTATATTGAAAATATAAGTTATAACTCATAATACAACTGAATAGTTGTAACTAAGTAAAATTTCATAATATAACTAAATAGAAAAAAATTATTTCAACTGAAAGTAAGGAGCAACATAAAAACATAAAACGAACACAAATTTTTACGTATGTAGGGGGGGGGGGATCACCCTCTCCTTAATACCTAGCTCTTTACGCTAAAGTTAGATTTTTTTCCGTTTTTTTAGAATGACTCCTGAATCACAAAGGCCTTTTAATTATAATAATAAGCTCTTTTAAAAGTTAAAAAAAAACTTTAGCGTAAAGAGCGAGGTATTGAGGAGAAGGCGAACCCTTCATATATGGAATGGTTTCTGTTTGTTTTAAGTTTTAATGTTGCTCCTTACTTTCAGTTGAAAAAACTTGTTTTTTTATTTAATATCTAATCGTTTTTTAAATAGTGCTAGACAACTCATCTCCCTCTCCATGGAAAATTCCCTTCCCTCACAAAAATATCCTCAAGGACATAAAACCATTTCAGAAAGGGTTGGAACCCTGTTTTTTTGGCTGACCCTGTTTACAAGAGGGATATTGCTTAATGAAATAGAAATACATAGCCAAATTGCTTTCAAGGTTATTGGTCAGATCTTCCCAGTTAACGGAATACATCAGGTAATATGGTATGTTAATTCTGAAGGCCTCATATCTGATTCAGACGACCTGAATTTGAATATTTCGATTATCGAAAATACTTAAATTATGGAACAAGTAGTCAAAAAACACTTAGAAAAGGGAAAAAAGAATTTCATAGAACTCAGAGAAATACACGACCTAAAGGAATATGTAATAGATAAGTGTAAACTATTACATTTAGAATTAAGTGAAGGAAATGGAATTCTCAAAATACTAGAATCATTAATGACGGATAACACAAATCGAAAGAAACGAAGTCTATTACTAATTTTGGGAAAAACAATAGGATGGGTCACAGGACTAGCAACGGAAGAAAATGCAGAAAACATTCTTCATCAGGTAGATTATTTAACAGAAAAAAACGAAAAGTTACTACACATGTTGGACCAATCGATATCGTTGATATGTGACCTCGACAGAGAATTAAGAATAGAAAGGAACAAAAGCTTAGAAATTTTGGGAAGGATCTCCAAGAGAATTGTCGAATATATATCCGAAGAGATTAAAGAGATAAATTTCCTAAAATTACAGATAAACAAAGAAATGACAAAAAGTTCAATCCAAATAAAAAAGCTAGTAAAGAAAAAAGAAACAGTAATCCTTTCTATTCTTCAAGCCGAAAATAAAAGTTTCCCTTTCATTGTTGCATGTCCAGCAGACATGCTCAGGAAAATTTTCGAAATAGAAAATTCGCTACCAATAGGTTATAGAATATCGGTTAATTATGGACGTTACGGCTAACTGGAACTTTATAAATCGACTAACTGCAATGTGGCGACACAACAATTGAAATTGTTGGCTATTTCTGATTTCTCAGTATCAAATAAACAAGATGGGTTCAGAATGTTCGAAATGTTCAGCATTCCAATCCCAGTGTCAAATACTTCGTATTTCTTTCAAATAGAAAACGAGTTTAAAATTTTTTGGGTTGAGTAAAGATCAAACGAGATATTTCTTAGAAGATGACAATATAGAAATGGAATGTAACTTAAAGGGTATACCACTATTGTGCAACCACCCATTTCTTATTAGAAGCACACAAATGAACTCCTGCAGTTTAGCAAACTACATGGAAAATAATGCATTAATTAATAAAACGTGTGAAACCTTAATTATAAAGGAAAATAAAATCTTAATCGTAAGAATTGGAAGGGAAAAGTATATAATCACATCTCCTTTCAAAGAAGAAATAAGAATACATTTCGAATGCAAAACAGAGAAAACAGTAAATTCACATATATAAAGGGCAGCTCAATAGTGAAATTGCCAGAAGAATGTTCTCTAACTGTAGAGATGTCAAAAATAAACAGTATGTATAGGGGACAGATTACAAAAGAAATGGCACCTTCAAACATATCTATAATTATCCTAAAAGGGAACCTATCCATAGCTGGAATACAAAACGAATGGGACAAAGAATTTGAAAATTTAATCTCTATATATTTCCAGAACAACTCCAACACGCAGATTGGCATAGCTGAACTAAGAAAAATGCACATTTCCTTAAGGGACGAAAGAGGAAGGAAAACAGCTAGCTATTGGACATTTTTTTCTCAATACCTTTAATCTATTTATCTCTTTATTAGGACTAGTCTCTATAGAAATAATATTCAAAACATTGAGATAACTATGGTTAGTCTATAGGAAACAAAAGTCTCAAGGATTTCACGTAACTGTGGAACAAGAAGAAATTGAACTAAATTGATTCTTAGCAAAGTTATGGTCTCATTAAGAAAAAATAACTCTACTAAGAATTTTAAGTGTGGGAGGTTGTGAGAAGGTGAGAAAGCCATCATAACCTGACTAACTTGTAAAAATAGCAAAGTATGACTTTTGAGTAATGATAAAAGTAACGAAGTATTAATTTTCTTTTTGTAAGGAAAACAAACAGCATTAGATTTAAATCAGAATACCCTTGATCCAACAAGGGCCATAAAATGCAAATACAACACCGGATCGCTTCAAACTCAAGAGGTCAACGACAAGAAATATTGCGCAATTTGAATCACATGACAAAAAAGGGTTTTAATAGAGAAAGCGGAAACTAACTTTTGGAACAAAAGAATTATTATTAGGATGATATCAAAACTGGTCTCTGGTCAATGAGAGACAAGAATATCAAAATAAGACAAAGTTTAAAATAGGGATTCAGGAACGAAAAGGGGGGAGTCTTTTTTTGGAACTAACAGCGAGTAAGTGTTTTACTTTGTAATTAAGGTAGACTACAACTGTCTGTCTGAATTCCCCTTGGAGATAAAAGTTTGAAGACAAAATCAAAATAAGAAGAAAACCTCTAAAAGATTTCTGTCCCTTGGAGATAACTTTAATACATATGTAGGAGAAAATAATAACAACTAGTGCTGAAGTCTAACATTTTACCATAAGTTGGTGATTTTGGGTTTACAGTTCGGTAGTATTTCACTTAGACAAGGCTTGAGCCATTTGGACAAAACAGAATTTTAAGGTTCGAATAAGATAAATTAAATTTCTTCCCAGAAATTTAAGCTTTGAATAACTGAGGGTTCAAAGAGGAAAGGAACCTTAACTAAGAAGTCAACGTTAGAAGAGCCCTTCGTGCTCCCCCTTTTCAGCCTAGAGTTCCTTGGAACTTAGCTTGACATTATAAAGACCTTATATCCGAAAATTTGAATTATCGGACAACAACATTACTGGCCCCCCCCCCCCCTTGTGCAATCTTCAGACGTTTATACGAAGAAGAACACTGTTCCGTTTTTAATCATTCTTCATTTCGTTAAACCCGTACTGCATGTTTATGCAAAGGTGGCATCGATGTTCACACAGATAGGTTAAGGGAAAAGGGAAGAATATTTTCAATTTAAGAATTTCCAGACCTTTATGTCAAGATATATCCAATTGAAGGTTTTCCCTGCTAAAGTTAAAGCTTACTATATGTCCAAGGAACAAAAAGCCCTTTTCAAGAAATAATAAGAGGATTTCTAGGTTTGTGTTAACGTAATAAATTAGAACAAATCAAGTACGGTTATCCTTAGTTTGGATCAGCCGAGAAACAATAATTTGAACCAAAGGATTTTTAATAAAGGATTCTTTATACCCCAGAACTCAAGCCCTCACCAACTATTTAAGTGTAACTCTTTTAAGTAGAAACAATCTATAGCCAAGAATTAACTTAATCTTTTTCTTTTCGGTAAACATTGGTGGATTGAACAAGTAGACCATAGACATTAGGCCTAGAAGAGGTTTAGAAATATTCAACATAATCAGAATTAAAATATTTTTCTTTTTATCTTCTTTTGTAATAAAAATCCGTTGTCACTGAATTCTGAGTACCGATTTCTTACCCAAGCCTCAGTTGGTAACACGCTACCAAATTTATTAGCCCTGATAGTAGGGGTAATCTTACAGCATTATCTTAGGAACAGTTTGGTATGTGAAGTTCAAACTAACAGGGCTTGTGTGGAGGATGTTCAGCTAACCAAAAGAAATTATTTGCATCCTATTGCTACTTCTTCTACTCCTACTACTACTGCTCCTACTTTTACTACTACTCAGACAATTAGTCGAATTACATAAAGCTGGTAGCTGGGAAACCTGTGGAAGCCGAGTATCAAATAAAAGAAGCCAAACGCAATGCAGACGTTTCAATACCAAAAAATGCACTTGCTTCGGCCGAGAAGAGGGAGCTGAGTCTTCAAAGATTTTGGTATTTGCTACTTGAAGATGAAACTACCATCAGAGGTTACAAAGTCACTGTTGTTTGTCCAGGCCTTGTCAGGATGTGACAATAATTCTCGATTGGACGGTTTTGAAAAAGTTTCAGTACTAAACGCCACAGCTGAAGCCAGTCAGATGTTTTACTTCTAACAAGGAAGAAGTGATTATGGCAGGTGACAATACTCTTCTATACTTTTACAGAATTTATATGGCGAATTCGTACCTGAGCTCCGATAATGTATGTTTATATCAAATTTAGCCGGTACTGCTATTTTTGTCCATCCCGAACGCTTAGCGCCCATACCTGCTGCTGCGAACTACCATTACCGCGTGTTTATTTTCAAATGATGAAACGGCTGCGCTCAACGACAGCTCTATTACTTGAAGACTGGGGAGGAAACTTTCGTTTATTGGATATATACCCATCATGACTGATATACTCCTGAAAGCTTTCTCGAGCTGAATCACTACAGCTGTAAAGGTGGCTGTGATGGCCTTCGCTGCCCTTGCGATAAGAGTGACCATATCTGCACTATTGCTTATAGTCAGTGCTATTGCTTATAGTCAGTGCCATTCAAATTATTGTTTCTCGGCTGATCCAAACTAAGAATAACCGTACTTGATTTGTTCTAATTTATTACATTAACCCAAACCAAGAGATCCTCTTATTATTTCTTTAAAAGGGCTTTGTGTTCCTTGGACCTTTAGTCCAAGTGACAGAAATCTTTTAGACGTTTTCTTCTTATTTTAATTTTATCTTCAAACTTTTATCTCCAAGGGGAATTCAGACAGACAGTGGTAGTCTACCTTAATTGTAAAGTAAAACACTTACTCGCTGTTAGTTCCAAAAAAAGACTACCCCTTTTCGTTCCTGATTCCCTATTTTAAACTTTATCTTATTTTGACATTCTTGTCTCTCATTGGCCAGAGACCAGTTTTGATATAATCCTAATAATAATTCTTTTGTTCCATTCGAGGTCAGTTACCAACGATATAGATTTGTCCGACATGTGTAGTAACTTTTCATTTTTTTCTGTAAAATAATCTACCTGATTAAGAATGTTTTCTACATTTATAATAATTCTTTTGTTTCCATTCGAGGTCAGTTACCAACGATATAGATTTGTCCGACATGTGTAGTAACTTTTAATTTTTTTCTGTTAAATAATCTACCTGATGAAGAATGTTTTCTACATTTTCTTCCGTTGCTAGTCCTGTGACCCATCCTATTATTTTTCCCAAAAGTAGTAATAGACTTCGTTTGTTTCGATTTGTGTTATCCGTCATTAATGATTCTAGTATTTTGAGAATTCCATTTCCTTCACTTAATTCTAAATGTAATAGTTTACACTTATCTATTACATATTGCTTTAGGTCATGTATTTCTCTGAGTTTTGTGAAATTTTTTTCCCCTTTTCTAAGTCTTTTTGACTATTTGTTCCATAATTTTAATATTTTCGATATTCTAAATGTTCAAATTTAAGTCGTCCAAATAAGATCTGAAGCTTTCCATATTAACATACCATATTACCTGATCTATTCCGTTAGTTTGGAAGATTTGAACAATATCATTGAAAGCTATTTGGCAATGTATTTATGTTTCCTTAAGCAATATCCCTCTTGTAAATAGGGTCACCCAAACAAACAGGGTTCCAACCATTTCTGAAATGGTTTTATGTTCTTTAGTTATCTATTATCATGGCAGGATTCAAGTGTATTTTATTTAAAACTGCGGAAGGGTCTGTAATTTTACACACCCATGACACAGTTCGTTCCGAAATTACAGATAACCTGGCTATATGGAGTAATCGTACTCCGTGTGAACGTCGACCCCATGACCGTATGTGTTTTGATATGGTCATTGTCCCATTTCGGGGTGTCGTCCCTATGGTAGACAGTCTCTCGGCTGTCAGAGGAGGTTACATTTCCACACCGCTTACTCTGCGGACATAATTGCGGATTGTACGGTTAATTCAGTTGATTTATCCTTTGGTGGTGTTTGCCAGTGTCCATCGATTCTTCCCGTAATTTACAGTGATTAGTTTACAGTAATCATAGGCTACAAGTGTATTTTATTTAAAACTTTGGAAGGGTCTATAATTTTACATACTCATGACACAATTTGCAGTGAGAAAGTTAAATGTCTTATTTTATGGTATTCTCATTCTTGTGAACGTTGTCCTATTTACTTTCGGTGTTTTGATATGGTTATTAAGCCCTACCCAGATTATATTCCTTGTGGTATGAGGCTTGCCTATTGTGATAGACGTTTGCACTTTCATAACGATTTTAATTCAGATATACTCAAATACTCTGTTCTTAGTGTTGCCGATCTTGATAAAGGAGATCTTTGCTTGTATCCAGGCTTCTTCCCTCTTATTTTACAATATTTTTCTTATGTTATGTCCAGTTTAAAGTGTATTGTCTTTTTAATAAGTGACGGGAGGGTTGTTTTGCACACCCACCATAGTGTTTCCTTGGACCAAACCGACAATTTAAGGATTTGGAATATTTCATCATGTGAAAATCATCCTATTAATCATCGGTGTATGGTTTTGGTCCTCGGAGGAATTTCGTTGTTTACCCTCGATCACTTTCACACCGATCTAGTGAGAAAGGAAACCAAATTATATACTGTTCAGGTTGCTGATTTTGAAAGTTTTTGTACATCTCCAGAGGATACCGGTTTGGAGCAGCCTTTTGAAAGTTTAAATATATAATAAGGTACGTTTGTTATTTATTAAGGTTTTGCTATTTTTCCGCAGAGAAAATCCTTTAAACTAGGATCTCTATAATTTAATGGTTTTGATTTAGCTTTTCTTTCATGGATAAATCTTCCTTGTTCGTAATTATCACCTGTTTGCACAGAAGTATTTCCTTCCTAATTGTCATTTATTTCCTCACTGTTCATTCCGTCCATGGGTTGTAATTGAGGCTCTGGCAAACTAAATTTTGTGTCTGTTTCTGCGTTACCAGAACCATTCCCCTCACTCGAAGTCGTAATGTAAAGTTGGTTTATACTTTCCAAATTGTTTTCGTTTATATGGTTTAATAAACTTCCCTTTAAATTGCATTGCCAAATATTATGGGGGATGTCTTCCTCTATCCGTGTTTTGTTTATTTGCTCCCTTTTAATTTCGTCTGGTATAGGATCTGAGGGCTTGTTATCTACTTTTGACCTTTGTTTTACAATCTCGGGGTTCTTGGCTAAGAATATTTTGTGGTCTTTTATCTTTTTAAGTTGTCTTATATTTACTAACCGTCGTTTAGAATTCTTTAACCCGTGTAACAAAAAAACAAGTTTTTGTTTAATTCCGATAACACTAGATAGGGTCCCCTATAAGAATAAATTTTTGATGAACTTTCTTGAATGACATACACTAAGTTATTAGGGAAGATTACGATTTCCAATATTTTTTTGTTGTATTGTGCCGCTTGACCTTCTCGGGTCCTTTTTAATTCATTCATACATATTTGTGGGCTGACAAATACCTCTTGAACGAGATTAGATACCCATCCATCTTCAGAACAGAACCCCTCCCTCGGATTAGAAACAAAGGTTGTCAAATACTGATTTCGCTTCGAAACCATGTAGTAGAAAAAAGGGTGTATATTTCCAGCTAGCATCTATACTAGTGTTTAACGCTAATTGTATGAACGGCAAGAATTCACTCCAATTTCCTCTATGTACCTCATCGTGTTAGTAAGTTAGTATTCTTTTTACACATTTTACTCTATTTTCTGCTAATCTATTAGATTGGGGGTTTCTTGGTGATGAGTGTATAATTTTGAATCCTGACTCTTTGGTCATTTCATAAAACGTTTTACTTGTAAAGCATGTGGCATTATCAGACAGTAGGAAATCCATATTTCCAAAAGGTGATATGATTTCTCTTATTATGAATTCCATTACTGATTTTGACCTGAGGTCTTTGGCTGGTGCTATGACTGTATACTTAGTGAAATGCTCTACTGCAATAATTATATATTGGTCACCGTTAGCGCAAAGTTGTAGTTTTCCCGTGGTATCCATTGACCAGATATGAAATGGGTGGTCTGGGAAAATACTTTCTCTCAATTTAGGATATATATTGCTAACTTTATTCCTCCTTAAACATAGATCACTATTATTTACTGCCTCTTCAACTTGGCAGCACATATTTTCAAAAACACAACTTTGTTTTAACTTATTCAAAGTTTTTACAGTCCCCGTGTGTGCTCCTAGGAACAGACTCGTATGCATAAGATTAATGATTCCTCTAATTAGTTTTTTGGTAGGATGATTTTAAATTGATGCATCTGTTTCTCTTTTTCTGAGTCGTCTATTGCGTACAATATTCCTTCGTCTAGGATTAACTGGAGATCTCTTAACCATTTCACTACAAAAGGATTCCCTTCCCCCAAATTTAAGTTTCTGGTCTGTTGTTAATTTGAGCTCTGCCCGAAACGTCAAATTTTGGAAATTCTTTCTGCGGCTTACCCCTCTTGGTGCCTAGGTCTGCGGGTATTCCAGACCCAGCCCAATTATCCATGCTAGTGACCCTATCTATAGTCCTAGTCTTCGCAAGCTCCACCGCACGAGCTTGTCGTATCCATAACGGCTCGTCCTTCTCCGAGTCTGAATCCCTGGACGTTTGGGATTCGGCCCGATTATCCATAGTGCCAATAACTCGCATAGTAGTTCTGGTCTTCGCAAGTTCCACCGTCAGAACTTGTCCTTTACAGGATTTATTTTCACTCCCCTCTAATATTGACCTGCTGTCAGTAACACACGCATGCGTACTGCCCTTTACTTTTACCTCTTTCAGTTTGCCATGGATAGACCCAGAGGTTAGGCATCTATTCCTGTACCCAGGCTTGTTCCTTCATATAGAAGAAAACTCCTCTTCAGTATTATTACTGGATATATCCCCTTTCGATGTTTTGATAGCTCCAGGAATGTTTGAGCTATCCGTATTTGACTCAAATCCCTCACAGGGCCTGGTCAAACCAGTCTGGATCGACTGTTCAGTTCTACCCTTCTTCGACTTCTCATTGTTTTTATATGTGTCTTGGGGAGATTTTAAGCCTAAGAGTGTATTTTCAAATTCAATCATTTCGTTCATGGCCACTCTAATTTCAGGGTCTTCTAATTGGAATCTCCTCATCTCTTCTTTTCATATTCCAAAAAAATCAATCGGTACCTCGTCCTTTAATAGGGCTAAATATTCTCTACTTCTAACTCATCAAGATTAATTGACCTATTTTCCTTAACAAATTGTGAGCTGGGGCGATTCAGATGGTCGGCACGGTTCCTGCTAGTGCTAATGTGGTGATAAGTATAAAAATCGTTGTCTAATAGAACCGAAATTCTATATAATTTTGAGTGAAGATCTTTTGATCTTTTAAGATATGTTAGTGCAGCACAGTCTACAAATATGTGAGTTCTCGCGGGCCATAAATATCCCTCTTGGTTGCTTTATCTGGTAAAATAAATTTCAAATCATAATTTGAATTGTGAATGAAAACTGGTATAAAAACTGCTGGCTTACATTCACATTGCACGATTGGCGTGCCACACCTTGAAAATCACTACCCGCTGAAAATACTTCCTGCCACAAGTGATCAAGATAACTAAAACCGTATTACGGACCGCACTTCACAACTGGCGGGATTTGAAATTGCAGCGCACATTTTAAATTGGATTATTGGGAAAACGGGCAACGCAGAGATGTTCTCGTTCTTACGGCTGGATGCCGACCGAAGCTACGAACACGCGCACATCAAAACATGCGTGATCACCGCGCTCCTAGCGGGGTCAGACGAAAACGTTCCCTAGTTTCTGAATAGCCCTCGTACTATCATGTTGTCTAGCTGTATCTTCCAGATCCTCGGCAATTTTATCCATGGCCTCCACTTCATACCTCCTTAGTTCAGATTTTATTGCTTTCTCCACTTTCTTTACACTCCTTTTGTTTTCATATGATCTATCAGTCAAATAATTCTTGTACAAGTCCTTTCTCCTTTCTATTAAATCTAAAGCCTTTTCACTAACATTCTTAGCTGCAATTCTATCTTTCTTCCCTAATACACCTTCAGCAACTTCACAAATTATTTTTCTAAAATTATTCCAACCATCTTCCGCATTGTCAAATTTTAAACTTTAGTGTTCCACTGTTCCTGAACAGTTTCTCTCAAATTCTCATCTTGGAGTCTACCAACATCATAATTTCAGCTTTAAATTAACCCTTGACACTACTAGATGGTGATCTTTACTTTTAACATCAATAACGGCACTCCTATATATCCTAGCATCTTATATTGATCCTGCCAGTCTTCGGTTTACTACAACATAATAAGGTTTGCTATCTTACCATCACGTGAATACCATGTTAACCTGTGAGCCATTTTATGACCAAACACCGATTGTTTCTAACTAGCAAGGCCGTATCCAGGGGGGGGGTTTACCCGGTTTGAACCCCCCCCCCCCGAAATTTTTGACCGAGTCGAAAATAAGTCGAAAATTAGTAAAACCTAGGTAAAAATCAGTAAAATTAGTCGAAAACTGAGTCAAAAATTATAAACCCCTTCCGAAAAAGTCAGAAATTAGTAACCCCCACCCCCCGCAAAAATCCTGGATCCGCCCTTGATAACTAGATTATTATACCTACAAAATTGCAATAGTCTGTATCCATTACTGTTTTCTTTTCCTACACCAAATTTACCTAGGCTAGGATACCACCTATCCCTATTTCTACCAACCTGGGCGTAAAAATCTCCCAGTAATAACATCATATTTCGACCTGGGACCCTGTCTATTTGCTCCTGTCCGCAAGTTATGCAAATATGGTCCAACACAAATCGATAGATTAAAATCGATTGCCAGAACTCATAGTTCGGTTGGTAGACTTTGAATCGGGATGTCAAGGGTTCAATTCGAAAATGCTTAATTTTTTTCTCAAAAAGTTACCTTAATCAGTTTGTATTTGCTGCACCAAAACTCTTATATTCTTTTGTGTTTTCAGTAAATCGCTAGTTTTCTATGATCATACAGACATAGGGAAATATCATCAGTTGATTTATTTGCACTAGTTTTACCGATAAATGTTAGATAGACTATGAATCAAAATCTTAGTTGTTTTTAGTTTCAACTTCGCTCTTTACTTCCCTCAGTAAAACTTATTTGTTTTAAAATTATAGATAAAGGCTTGCACAATTTATATATCGAGTGAGAAAAAACGAACTTAGGACAAAACCAATCAGAGCTAGTTCAAGCTGCTCATTGTTGCGAACCATAAGTAACGATTCATTTAATTGTGACATTTCTTTCATTTAATTTTGACATTTAATTGTGACATTTAATAAGGTCATATAATGCATGGTAGTACCTTAAAGACTAGACATCTAGGCTAGATTTAGGGTTTTTCTGCATGAATAAATCTTTTAAACATTTAAAGGATAATTTAAAGGATGCTATTTTGTTTTTTGTACTATAAAATAGCAGCCAGTAGACAGCAAAGTTGGCGGACAGCCGGATGTCATCAATAAAGACCCAAGTATCAAATCCAGATTTTGAGGTTTTTGCAAAAACTGGTTTAAGTATAAGGAATTGCCGTGTAGTTGACTTTCAGTTGAACCTACAGCACAGATTGAAAGTTAGAGAGCGGAATGTCTAGACACGTTATTCAAAAGAAAAGCAGCAACACTTAAACATTTAAGTAGCATTTAACGTAGTTTAAGTCATACTAAAAAAAGCTAGAAATGCCTTGAAAATTGCCTCCCCAAATGTAAAAAATATTACTTTGCTTTGAGTAATTAGCTGACTGTTTTTCAAAACTAGTCAGTAGTAGGGGTCAGCGCCGTTTCTGTTTCTGTTTCTGTTTCTGTTTTTTTTCTAACGTTTTCTGTTCTGTTTTTTTTTTGGGGAAAACGGAAAAAACAGAAAACAGGTAGCCGTTTTTTAGTACCGTTCCTGTTTCTGTTTCGTTTTTTTTCTGGCCGTTTTTGCCGTTTCTGTTTTTTTAAACCCGTTTTTCTTCATTTTCCGTGTTTTGATTACGAATAGCACCATAGCGCAGTCTGGCGACTTTTATTGGATTAGCAATACTTGCCATCTATCGAAAAGCGCTGTCTTTATGTCTTCCGAAGAAAAGATTTGCTATTGAAGAGAATGAGCTTCTGCATGAGCAGAAGCGGAACTGGATTAGCGATACTTGCCATCTATCGAAAACCGCTGTCTACGTCTTCCGAGGAAAAGATTTGCTATTGAAGAAAACATTCGCCATAGTAAAACTTAATCTAAAGCAGTCTACTTGGATTTACACCCTTTGGTTAGTCTTGGTAAGTAGATGGTTACCTGGTTGGGTAAAGGTGCAGATTAGCTACCCCAGTAGCGTAGGGTGCAGAGGCCTGAAAATAGAACCAGGATATACACTAAGAAGTGATTTGTTTACATCCAGCTTCTACTGAACCCTATCTGAACAAATTTACAGCCCAATGGACTGAATAATATACAGTAAGTAATAAGTTGTTTTTATCAGGGGTTGCTAAACTGCACCTTCACCCAGATTAGTTCCCCCTGTAGTGTTGGGCACAGAGGCCCTACCAACAGACCCAGGATATACAGGGTGAGTTCCAATCTATTAATTTTCATTCCCTAGTAAGCCCTGTAGCACTAGCAGAAGCGGACCTACAGAAAATCTTTGATATCCAATGGTCAGATATAGGAGCTACTCAACGAATCTTGCTGATTTTGCCTCTGCTAGTGCTGCAGGGCTTACTAGGCTTACGAAAAGTAAAAGGTTGGAACCCAGCCACAGTAAGAGATTTTTTTTACCCTGTTTCTACTGGACAGTATATGTGCAACTTTACAGCCAAATTGAGTGAATAATATACAGAAAGAAATAAGTTGTTTGATCAGGAGGAACTAATCTGCTCCTTTACCCCTGGTTTCTCACATCTACATTATTGAATTAGTTGATTGAAATTTATAATCAAGGGACTGTTAAACAAAGGAGTATGCTGAACGTGTTGATGATCTACCCTTCAGCATGAGGGTATAAAATTTCCAAATGACATGTTGATTTTAGGCATGTTCACTTGCAGCACCCAGGAAGGAAATGTGAATAGCCTCGATATTCTTTACCGTAAAAATGTCATATACTTTAGTAAATATTTGGAGCAGCTTATTTCCAATGGTCTAATTAGTCAATCTATTATCTGCATTGTAAAATCTTCTAGCTACATCAGAGAGTCCTGGGCCTACGCTTTACTTTTTCCTGCTTTTTTTAATATTATACTTTTATTTCCCTTAATATAACATATGAGGAGTATTCACAAATACAGAAGAAAGATACTTGCTTATGGAATAAAATTATGCTCTGTCCTACAGAGAAGTGTCTTTTTTCCTTGAATTGTTCTTCTTTCATGCTCTTTTTTGCAATCACAGGAGTAACTAGACCTGCACTGCTCCATGCACTTAGTAATGATAAGCTTTGCAGGTACCGATACACATGCTGTCATAAATGGCATCAAATATGACATGAAATATTTCATCAAGTTCTGACTCAGAACTTGGAGAGGGCCCTCCATCAAAGAAAGTCAAGTTCTGGGAGCAACTTGGGACCAGGAATAAGAAAGCTACTCTAATGACCTGCAATTACTGCAAAAAAGATGTGAAATCAAAAAAGGGGTCTGAAACATCTTTTAAAAATCACCTTATGGCTAAACACAAAATTGCTGAACAACCTTAACCAAGTATTGTTCCAAATAAGTCACATTCTGCAGCCTTGTCTCAGCTCAGCATGCCGAGCACATCATGTGAAACTAACCCAACTCGATTTGAAGGCACTGGAAAGAAAAGAGATATATGAAATTTTTAGAAGTCAACAAAGCAGCAGCAGCTGAAGCTGAACAAGTTGTGTAGCAAAACGGTTTGCATTGACAAGCTTCCTATTTCAATATTTAAAATACCAGGAGTAAAGGCTCTAATCTCTAAACTTACAGGAGGTCTTACTGGCCCCTCAGCTCGTACTGTTGCAAGACATCTAGTTACAGCAAAGAAAAGGAAGGTCAAGCAGCTCAAAGCTGAACTCCAGAAAGTCCAGAAAGTGAATTTGACCCTAGACTGCTGGTCTTCAAAAACGGGGTCTGGCTTTCTAGGTATTACAGCTCATTATGTGATGAAAAGCACTGACGGCAAGCTCACTTTGGTGCATAGAATCCTTGAGTTTAAGAGACTAAAAGTTGCTCACACTAGCGCCATTATTCTTCGTGCAATCCGTAGTAGCCTCCAGATGTTCAGAGTTCTACGGAAAGTCTACTTTATAATTACTGATTCGGGAGCTAATATAGTATAGGCTCTCAGAGACGGTGCCATTATGCGAAGCTCATGCTTTGCACACAACCTGCATAATGTGGTGACTAATGACCTTCATTTCAATTTTAATCATTCTTCATTTCATTAAACCCGTACTGCATGTTTATACAAAGGTGGCATCGATGTTCATACAGATAGGTTAATGGAAAGGGGAAGAATATTTTCAATTTAAGAATTTCCAGACCTTTATGTCCAGATATATCCAATTGAGAGTTTTCCCTGCTAAAGTTAAAGCTTACTAAAGGTCCAAGGAACACAAAGCCCTTTTAAAGAAATAATAAGAGGATCTCTTGGTATGGGTTAATGTAATAAATTAGAACAAATCAAGTACGGTTATCCTTAGTTTGGATCAGCCGAGAAACAATAATTTGAACTAAAGGATTTTTAATAAAGGATTCTTTATACCCCAGAACTCAAGCCCTCACTAACTATTCAAGTGTAACTCTTTTAAGTAGAAACAATCGATAGCCTAGAATTAACTTAATCTTTTTCTTTTCGGTAAACTTTGGTGGATTGAACAAGTAGACCATAGACATTAGGCCTAGAAGAGGTTTAGAAATATTCAACATAATCAGAATTAGAATATTTTTCTTTTTATCTTCTTTTGTAATAAAAATCCGTTGTCACTGAATTCTGAGTACCGATTTCTTACCCAAGCCTCAGTTTGTAACACGCTACCAAATTTATTAGCTCTGATAGTAGGGGTAATCTTACAGCATTATCTTAGGAACAGTTTGGTATGTGAAGTTCAAACTAACAGGGCTTGTGTGGAGGATGTTCAGCTAACCAAAAGAAATAATTTGCATCCTATTGCTACTTCTTCTACTCCTACTACTACTGCTCCTACTTTTACTACTACTCAGACAATTAGTCGAATTACATAAAGCTGGTAGCTGGGAAACCTGTGGAAGCCGAGTATCAAATAAAAGAAGCCAAACGCAATGCAGACGTTTCAATGCCAAAAAATGTACTTGCTTCGGCCGAGAAGAGGGAGCTGAGTCTTCAAAGATTTTGGTATTTGCTACTTGAAGATGAAACTACCATCAGAGGTTACAAAGTCACTGTTGTTTGTCCAGGCCTTGTCAGGATGTGACAATAATTCTCGATTGGACGGTGATGAAAAAGTTTCAGTACTAAACGCCACAGCTGAAGCCAGTCAGATGTTTTACTTCTAACAAAGAAGAAGTGATTATGGCAGGTGACAATACTCTTCTATACTTTTACAGAATTTATATGGCGAATTCGTACCTGAGCTCCGATAATGTATGTTTATATCAAATTTAGCCGGTACTACTATTTTTGTCCATCCCGAACGCTTAGCGCCCATACCTGCTGCTGCGAACTACCATTACCGCGTGTTTATTTTCAAATGATGAAACGGCTGCGCTCAACGACAGCTCTATTACTTGAAGACTGGGGAGGAAACTTTCGTTTATTGGATATATACCCATCATGACTGATATACTCCTGAAAGCTTTCTCGAGCTGATTCACTACAGCTGTAAAGGTGGCTGTGATGGCCTTCGCTGCCCTTGCGATAAGAGTGACCATATCTGCACTATTGCTTATAGTCAGTGCTATTGCTTATAGTCAGTGCCATTCAAATTATTGTTTCTCGGCTGATCCAAACTAAGAATAACCGTACTTGATTTGTTCTAATTTATCACATTAACCCAAACCAAGAGATCCTCTTATTATTTCTTTAAAAGGGCTTTGTGTTCCTTGGACCTTTAGTCCAAGTGACAGAAATCTTTTAGACGTTTTCTTCTTATTTTAATTTTATCTTCAAACTTTTATCTCCAAGGGGAATTCAGACAGACAGTGGTAGTCTACCTTAATTGTAAAGTAAAACACTTACTCGCTGTTAGTTCCAAAAAAAGACTACCCCTTTTCGTTCCTGAATCCCTATTTTAAACTTTGTCTTATTTTGAAATTCTTGTCTCTCATTGGCCAGAGACCAGTTTTGATATAATCCTAATAATAATTCTTTTGTTCCATTCGAGGTCAGTTACCAACGATATAGATTTGTCCGACATGTGTAGTAACTTTTCATTTTTTTCTGTTAAATAATCTACCTGATGAAGAATGTTTTCTACATTTTCTTCCGTTGCTAGTCCTGTGACCCATCCTATTGTTTTTCCCAAAAGTGGTAATAGACTTCGTTTGTTTCGATTTGTGTTATCCGTCATTAATGATTCTAGTATTTTGAGAATTCCATTTCCTTCACTTAATTCTAAATGTAATAGTTTACACTTATCTATTACATATTGCTATAGGTCATGTATTTCTCTGAGTTTTGTGAAATTTTTTTCCCCTTTTCTAAGTCTTTTTTGACTATTTGTTCCATAATTTTAATATTTTCGATATTCGAAATAATCAAGTTCAGGTCGTCTAAATCAGATCTGAGGCTTTCCGTATTAACATACCATATTACCTGATGTATTCCGTTAACTGGGAAGATCTGACAAATATCCTTGAAAGCTATTTGGCTATGCATTTCTGTTTCATTAAGCAATGTCCCTCTTGTAAACAGGGTCAGCCAAACAAACAGGGTTCCAACCATTTCTGAAATGGTTTTATGTTCTTTAGTTATCTATTATCATGGCAGGATTCAAGTTTATTTTATTTAAAACTGCGGAAGGGTCTGTAATTTTACACACCCATGACACAGTTCGTTCCGAAATTACAGATAACCTGGCTATATGGAGTAATCGTACTCCGTGTGAACGTCGACCCCAGGACCGTATGTGTTTTGATATGGTCATTGTCCCATTTCGGGGTGTCGTCCCTATGGTAGACAGTCTCTCGGCTGTCAGAGGAGGTTACATTTCCACACCGCTTACTCTGCGGACATAATTGCGGATTGTACGGTTAATTCAGTTGATTTATCCTTTGGTGGTGTTTGCCAGTGCCCATCGAATCTTCCTGTAATTTACAGTGATTAGTTTACAGTAATGGTAGGCTACAAGTGTATTTTATTTAAAACTTTGGAAGGTTCTATAATTTTACATACTCATGACACTATTTGCAGTGAGAAAGTTAAATGTCTTATTTTATGGTATTCTCATTCTTGTGAACGTTGTCCTATTTACTTTCGGTGTTTTGATATGGTTATTAAGCCCTACCCAGATTATATTCCTTGTGGTATGAGGCTTGCCTATTGTGATAGACGTTTGCACTTTCATAACGATTTTAATTCAGATATACTCAAATACTCTGTTCTTAGTGTTGCCGATCTTGATAAAGGAGATCTTTGCTTGTATCCAGGCTTCTTCCCTCTTATTTTACAATAATTTTCTTATGTTATGTCCAGTTTAAAGTGTATTGTCTTTTTAATAAGTGACGGGAGGGTTATTTTGCACACCCACCATAGTGTTTTCTTGGACCAAACCGACAATTTAAGGATTTGGAATATTTCATCATGTGAAAATCATCCTATTAATCATCGGTGTATGGTCTTGGTCCTCGGGGGAATTTCGTTGTTTACCCTCGAACACTTTCACACCGATCTAGTGAGAAAGGAAACCAAATTATATACTGTTCAGGTTGCTGATTTTGAAAGTTTTTGTACATCTCCAGAGGATACCGGTTTGGAGCAGCCTTTTGAAAGTTTAAATATATAATAAGGTACGTTTGTTATTTATTAAGGTTTTGCTATTTTTCTGCAGAGAAAATCCTTTAAACTAGGATCTTTATAATTTAATGGTTTTGTTTTAGCTTTTCTTTCATGGATAAATCTTCCTTGTTCGTAATTATCAGCTGTTTGCACAGAAGTATTTCCTTCCAAATTGTCATTTATTTCCTCACTGTTCATTCCGTCCATGGGTTGTAATTGAGGCTCTGGTAAACTCAATTCTGTGTCTGTTTCTGCGTTACCAGAACCATTCCCCTCACTCGAAGTCGTAATGTAAGGTTGGTTTACACTTTCCAAGTTGTTTTCATTTATTTGGTTTGATAAACTTCCCTTTAAATTACATTGCCAAATATTATGGGGGATGTCTTCCTCTATCCGTGTTTTGTTTATTTGCTCCCCTTTAATTTCGTCTGGTATAGGATCTGAGGGCTTGTTATCTACTTTTGACCTTTGTTTTGCAATCTCGGGGTTCTTGGCTAAGAATATTTTGTGGTCTTTTATCTTTTTAGGTTGCCCTATATTTACTAACCGTCGTTTACAAGTCTTTAACTCGTGTAATAAAAAAAAAAGTTTTTATATAATTCCGATAACACTAGATAGGGTCCCCTATAAGAATAATTTTTTGACGAACTTTCTTGAATGACATACACTAAATTATTAGGGAAGATTACGATTTCCAATATTTTTTTGTTGTATTGTGCCACTTGACCTTCTCGGGTCCTTTTTAATTCATTCATACATATTTGTGGGCTGACAAATACCTCTTGAACGAGATTAGATACCCATTCATTTTCAGAACAGAGCCCCTCCCTCGGATTAGAAACAAAGGTTGTCAAATACTGATTTCGCTTCGAAACCATGTAGTAGAAAAAAGGGTGTATATTTCCAGCTAGCATCTATAATAGTGTTTAACGCTAATTGTATGAATGATAAGAATTCACTCCAATTTCCTCTATGTACCTCATCGTGGTAGTGAGTTAGTATTCTTTTTATACATTTTACTCTATTTTCTGCTAATCCATTAGATTGGGGGTTTCTTGGCGATGAATGTATAATTTTGAATCCTAATTCTTTGGCCATTTCATTAAACGTTTTACTTGTAAAGCATGTGGCATTATCTGACAATAGGAAATCCGTATTTCCATAATGTGATATGATTTCCTTTATTATAAGTTCCATCACTGATTTTGACCTGAGGTCTTTGGCTGGTGCTATGACTGTATATTTAGTGAAATGCTCTACTGCAATAATTATATATTGTTCACCGTTAGCGCAAAGTTGTAATTTTCCCGTGGTATCCATTGACCAGATATGAAATGGGGGGTCTGGGGAAATACTTTCTCTCAATTTAGGATATATATTGCTAACTTTATTCCTCCTTAAACATAGATCACAATTCTTTACTGCCTCCTCAACTTGGCAGCACATATTTTCAAAAACACAACTTTGTTTTAACTTATTCAAAGTTTTTACAGTCCCCGTGTGTGCTCCTAGGAACAGGCTCGTATGCATAAGATTAATGATTCCTCTAATTAGTTTTTTGGTAGGATGATTTTAAATTGATGCATCTGTTTCTCTTTTTCTGAGTCGTCTATTGCGTACAATATTCCTTCGTCTAGGATTAACTGGAGATCTCTTAACCATTTCACTACAAAAGGATTCCCTTCCCCCAAATTTAAGTTTTTGGTCTGTTGTTAATTTGAGCTCTGCCCGAAACGTCAAATTTTGGAAATTCTTCCTGCGGCTTACTCCTCTTGGTGCCTAGGTCTGCGGGTATTCCAGACCCAGACCAATTATCCATACTAGTGACTCCTTCTATAGTCCTAGTCTTCGCAAGCTCCACCACGCAAGCTTGTCGTATCCATAACGGCTCGTCCCTCTCCGAGTCTGAATCCCTGGACGTTTGGGATTCGGCCCGATTATCCATAGTGCCAGTAACTCCCACAGTAGTTCTGGTCTTCGCAAGTTCCGCCGTCAGAACTTGTCCTTTACAGGATTTAATTTCCCTCCCCTCTAAAATTGACATACGATCAGTAATAAACGCATGTGTACTGCCATTTACTTTTACCTCTTCCAGTTTGCCATTTATACATCCAGAGGTCAGGCATCTATCCCTGTGCCCAGGCTTGTTCCTTCACATAGAAGAACACTCTTTTTCAGTATTACTACTGAATTTATCCCCTTTCGATGTTTTGATAGCTCCGGGAATGTTTGAGCTACCTGTATTTGACTCACATCCCTCACAGGGCCTGGTCAAACCAGTCTGGATCGACTGTTCAGTTCTACCCTCCTTAGACTTCTCATTATTTTTATATGTATCCTGGGGAGATTTTAAGCCTAAGAGTGTATTTTCAAATTCTATTATTTCGTTCATGGCCACCTTAATGTCAGGGTTTTCTAGTTGAAATCTCCTCATCTCTTCTTTTCATATTCCAAAAAAAATCCATCGGTACCTCGTCTTCTAATAGGGCTAAATATTCTACTTCTAACTCATCAAGATTAATTGACCTATTTTCCTTAACAAATTGTGAGCTAGGGCGACTCAAATAGTCGGCAGGGTTCCTGCTAGTGCTAATGCGGTGATAAGTATACAAATCATTGTCTAATAGAACCGCAATTCTATATAATTTTGAGTGAAGATCTTTTGATCTTTTAAGATATGTTAGTGCAGCACAGTCTACAAATATGTGAGTTCTCGCGGCCCATAAATATCCCTTTTGGTTGCTTTATCCGGTAAAATAAATTTCAAATCATAATTTGAATTGTGAATGAAAACTGGTATAAAAAACTGCTGGCTTACATTCACATTGCACGATTGGTGTGCCACACCTTGAAAATCACTACCCGCTGAAGATACTTCCTGCCACAAGTGATCAAGATAACTAAAACCGTATTACGGACCGCACTTCACAACTGGCGGGATTTGAAATTGAAGTGCACATTTTAAATTGGATTATTGGGAAAACGGGCAACGCAGAGATGTTCTCGTTCTTACGGCTGGATGCCGACCGAAGCTACGAACACGCGCACATCAAAACATGCGTGATGACCGCGCTCCTAGCGGGGTCAGACGAAAACGTTCCCTAGTTTCTGAATAGCCCTCGTACTATCATGTTGTCAAGCTGAATCTTCCAGATCCTCGGCAATTTATTCATGGCCTCCACTTCATACCTCCTTAGTTCAGATTTTATTGCTTTCTTCACTTTCTTTACACTCCTTTTGTTTTCATATGATCTATCAGTCAAATAATTCTTGTACAAGTCCTTTCTCCTTTCTATTAAATCTAAAGCCTTTTCACTAACATTCTTAGCTGCAATTCTATCTTTCTTCCCTAATACACCTTCAGCAACTTCACAAATTATTTTTCTAAAATTATTCCAACCATCTTCCGCATTATCAAATTTTAAACTCTCTAGTTTAGTATTCAACTGTTCCTGGAAAGTTTCTCTCAAATTCTCATCTTGGAGTCTACCAACATCATAATTTCAGCTTTAAATTAACCCTTGACACTACTAGATGGTGATCTTTACTTTTAACATCAATAACGGCACTCCTATATATCCTAGCATCTTATATTGATCCTGCCAGTCTTCGGTTTACTACAACATAATAAGGTTTGCTATCTTACCATCACGTGAATACCATGTTAACTTGTGAGCCATTTTATGGCCAAACACCGATTGGTTATAACTAGCAAGGCCGTATCCAGGGGGGGGGGGGTTACCCGGTTTGACCCCTCCCCCCCCCGAAATTTTTGACCGAGTCGAAAATAAGTCGAAAATTAGTAAAACCTAGGTAAAAATCAGTAAAATTAGTCAAAAACTGAGTCAAAAATTAGTAACCCCCCCCCGAAAAAGTCAGAAATTAGTAACCCCCCCCCCCCCGAAAAAATCCTGGATCCGCCCTTGATAACTAGATTATTATACCTACAAAATTGCAATAGTCTGTATCCATTACTGTTTTCTTTTCCTACACCAAATTTACCTAGGCTAGGATACCACCTATCCCTATTTCTACCAACCTGGGCGTAAAAATCTCCCAGTAATAACATCATATTTCGACCTGGGACCCTGTCTATTTGCTCCTGTCCGCAAGTTATGCAAATATGGTCCAACACAAATCGATAGATTAAAATCGATTGCCAGAACTCATAGTTCGGTTGGTAGACTTTGAATCGGGATGTCAAGGGTTCAATTCGAAAATGCTTAATTTTTTTCTCAAAAAGTTACCTTAATCAGTTTGCATTTGCTGCACCAAAACTCTTATATTCTTTTGTGTTTTCAGTAAATCGCTAGTTTTCTATGATCATACAGACATAGGGAAATATCATCAGTTGATTTATTTGCACTAGTTTTACCGATAAATGTTAGATAGACTATGAATCAAAATCTTAGTTGTTTTTAGTTTCAACTTCGCTCTTTACTTCCCTCAGTAAAACTTATTTGTTTTAAAATTATAGATAAAGGCTTGCACAATTTATATATCGAGTGAGAAAAAACGAACTTAGGACAAAACCAATCAGAGCTAGTTCAAGCTGCTCATTGTTGCGAACCATAAGTAACGATTGACCATTCTCAATAAAAATTTAAACTCTAAAAAACGAATTCCCTCAGCAATGTATGGATTAAAAGAATTTATGCTAATTCCAAATCTGTAAAACTCATTATTTTTAAAGTTGTTCACCATAAGTAGCATAAAAAACGCCTATAATAAGATACAATTTAACGTATAACGCAACAATTTACATATAACACAGTAACGTATAATGCGCACAATTTGTATAATTCGACAAAAATAAAGAAAACATCCCTAAAAGGGGGAAATATTGGTGAAAAGTACAACGTCAAACTCAACGTGTACGAGAGCTATTAACCAAGGTTTCAGCCCTTTAGCTATGAATATGTGGAGTCTAGCATTTTCCTGATAAAAATATTCACGGAAATATTTCTTTTATAACTTTAAGAAATCAAAAATTAATTAAGGTTTCAAGGAATAAATATCAGCATATGTAGATTAAATTGACAATGCACATTTTTTATCAGTAAGTACATTTGAATTTTTTCAGTAAAGACATATTATATTCTGGATTTTAGAAAGCATAGGGTTTAGAACCCTACTCAGATTAATTTCTGCTTGTTTTGAGTTTGACTTCTTTTAATTTCTGTTAATTTGGGTTTCATTTATTTATTGATACTGATTTGTGGTAGTTGTATGCTTGGTAAATTATTTGATTCTACTTCTGTACATTTTGGGTTTAATGGAGTTCTTTACTTTTTTTAAGAAACTTATTTTGTGCAAAAAGTATTTTTGAATAATTGCATAAATGATAGCATGTAGGCCCTAGACACGCATAAAGACTTTCCAGAATCTCAACATTTTAACAGTCCCTACCATATTTTTTTCAAATTAATCCCCCATTGAAACGTCGATTTGACAACCTGTGCGCCAGCAATGGCTATTTAGGATCTTTACATTTTTATACACCCCCCCCCTTAAGGAAATGTTTCCGTCTTCATTCCTAACAAAATGCAAAATGGGAATACCCATTATTCATCGTAACACAATTTAAAACTTCATGTACATTTGAGGGCAAATACATTTTTAAATGAACAACAACATAACCAGTCTTACAATATTTACAACATTCAAAAGTTAAACGCATCTTCCCCTAAGTCTATCGAGGATAGTTAGAAATGGTCCTTTTGGGATCTCACTTGGTAACAGTTCGATCTCTGTTCTTAATCTTTGTTGAATTTCGGCCTCGTGTTGTTTATATTCTTCTTCCACTCCAATATCATTGTATAACTGTTTTATAATGGATTTGCATTCTTTGCTCTTAATACCATAGTTTTCCTGAAAGAAAACAAAATAGGGTGAGTCCAACCAATCCAGAGGATTAAAAAAACAACAAAACAAACTACAACAGACATATGTTTGCCTTTGAACTGAAACTACAGCCGACAGATTAATGAACAATTCTGGAAGGACTAGGACAACGCTATGCCATCACTACAAAAAGAAATTTCTGTTTCTTTCATTTAATTGTGACATTTCTTTCATTTAATTTTGACATTTAATTGTGACATTTAATAAGGTCATATAATGCATGGTAGTACCTTAAAGACTAGACATCTAGGCTAGATTTAGGGTTTTTCTGCATGAATAAATCTTTTGAACATTTAAAGGCTAATTTAAAGGATGCTATTTTGTTTTTTGTACTATAAAATAGCAGCCAGTAGACAGCAAAGTTGGCGGACAGCCGGATGTCATCAATAAAGACCCAAGTATCAAATCCACATTTTGAGGTTTTTGCAAAAACTGGTTTAAGTATAAGGAATTGCCGTGTAGTTGACTTTCAGTTGAACCTACAGCACAGATTGAAAGTTAGAGAGCGGAATGTCTAGACACGTTATTCAAAGGAAAAGCAGCAACACTTAAACATTTAAGTAGCATTTAACGTAGTTTAAGTCATACTAAAAAAAGCTAGAAATGCCTTGAAAATTGCCTCCCCAAATGTAAAAAATATTACTTGGCTTTGAGTAATTAGCTGACTGTTTTTCAAAACTAGTCAGTACTCACTCAGTAGACTGTCTTGTCTCTTATGAGCCATAGCAAATAAAGAAAATAAAACACCATCTTCTCATGACTGTTTTTGTAGGCCAGGAAGCCATGATATAAATTACAAACAGAATAGGGCGTAATTGACAATGAGCGATGTGTAGAAGGTTAGGTTACATTACCAAACAGTTCGTGGTAACAAACTGTAAATAAGGAGCGATGCGGCTCAATAGTAACCGAAAGTCTAAGAAATAGAGTCTTGAATGATAGACACATAAAAAGAATCAAATTTTGATGCTTATTCAAAATATACAAAATTCATCAAATTGAATGTTACTTATCACAAATTACGAACCTGAGAAAATTTGCAAAGTTTTAAAAAAAGGGGGGAATACCCCCAAAATATCAAGTGCTCGCAATGAAAATGAAACCATCATATTCAGCATACCAGAGAACCCTACTGTAGACGTTTCAAGCTCCTATGTACAAAAATGTGGAGGTTGCATTTTTTGCCTGAAGAAAGATCACGGATGCTTGTTTATTTTTTTTATACTATTCTTTTCCAGGGGTGATCCTATTGAAGCAATGATCGCAGAAGATCGGGGGAAGGCTCATTTGATCGGAAATAAAAACTTCTAGTGGTTTTTTTAAGTGACCAAATATACTGCAGGACATCTAGCCCCCTTTCCACCCCTTTTTCCCCAAAGTCACCTGATAGAAATTTTGAGATAGCCATTTTTTCAGCATATTCGAAAAATCTAATAGCTATGTCTTTAAGGATGGCTTGTCCTCCCCCCCCCCCCCCCCCAGAGGGTCCTGGGGAAGGGCTGCAAGCTATGAACTGCCCATTGTTTACATATAGTATTGGGTATTGGAAAGTATACAGACGTTTTCAGGGGGGGGGTCGAGTGGAAGGAAGGGGGGGGGGGTTACGTGGGATGATCTTACATGGAGGATATTTTTGTGAGGGAAGGGAATTTTCCATGGAGGGGGAGCTGAGTTCTCCAGTACTATTTAAAAAACGATTAGATATTAAATAAAAAACAAGTTTTTTCAAGTGAAGGTAGGGAGCAACATTAAAACTTAAAACAAACAGAAACTATTACGTATATGAAGGGGTCGCCTTCTCCTCAATACCTCGCTCTTTACGCTAAAGTTTTTTTTTTAACTTTTAAAAGAGCTTATTATTATAATTAAAAGGCCTTTGTGATTCAGGAGTCATTCTAAAAAAATCGGAACAAAAAATCAAACTTTAGTCTAAAGAGCTAGGTATTGAGGAGAGGGTGACCCCCCCCTTTTATATACGTAATAATTTATAATCGTTTTAAGTTTTTATGTTGCTCCCTACTTTCAGTTGAAATAACTTTTTTCTATTTAGTTATACTATGAAATTTTATTTAGTTATATTTCTATTTAGTTATATTATGAGTTATAACTTATATTTTCAATATAAGTTATATTTTGATTACAAAGTATCAATTGCGGCTATCTCTAGATTCAAAATTCTTATTGCAGATAAATTTAAAAGCCAAATGCAATTATAGTCCAGTAAAAATTCGGTTTAGATACCCGGCATTTGAGACACAGAAATATTTTTTGTACCCAAGTGTTCAGAAAAACAAAATATCCGAAATTGGCTGAAATCACCCGTGCAGAAATTTTTTCAGGACAAAGAGGGGGAAATGGGGGGAATCTCAAATTTAAATTTCTTCATATTCTTTTCTGAACAGAAAGGTCGTTTCCTGTTAATTCAAGTCTGAGGAGACCTAGAATGACATCACAATTGAAAAATTCTATTATTTAGTACCCCCTTTTCAACCTAAGCAAGGTTAGAGGGGAAGGTGAAAGGCTTCTTTTTGTTGTTGGCTCTTTTTGCTTTTGGTTTTAACAGTGCTTCATTGCAATTTCAGGTCCGTGAAACCAAATATGAACTAATATTAGACCTCCCTATTAGTCTCAACCTGACTTTAGAGGTGGGGGAGGGAGTAATTTTTACTTACAACTATATTTTTCTACTGGAAGTTTCTTCTTTTTCTAGGGACTAAAGAGTGTAAACATGAACAGAAGATTTTCTTCAAATTCCCTTTAAGGTATTTCCCACTCAAATTCTAATCCTACTCTTATTTTCACCCCCCCCCCCTATCGTCGTCCTTGAGCGCTTGGGGTGCGATAAGAGTATCAGGATATTGTCATTTTAAACTTTATTCCTGGATTTGACAAATTTGGCTATCATGGTAAAAAAGCATGAAAAATAAAAATAAATAAAAAGGAGTAAACAGAAACACTTCAATTGCTTCTTTGCTTTCGATTATTGTGACAACTGAGAGAATCACAACTTCGTTTTGATTAACAAGCTATTGAATAAAACCCGAAATTTGACTTAATCACATTGGTCATCGAGACCACAATGGTTCAAAGAAACGCTTAGGCACCTTGTCGAATGGCACTGACTATAAGCAATAATGCAGATAAGGTCACTCTTATCGCAAGGGCATCGAAGGCCATCACAGCTAGTGAATCAGCTCGAGAAGGCTTTCAGGAGTATATCAGTAATAATGGGTATATAACCAATAAACGAAAGTTTCCACCCCAGTCTTCAAGTAATAGAGCCGTCGTTGAGCGCAGCCGTTTCATCATTTGAAAATAAACACGCGGTAATGGTAGTTCGCAACAGCAGATATGGGCGGTAAGCGTTCGGGATGGACAAAACTAGCAGTACCGGCTAATTTTGATATAAACAGACATTATCAGAGCTCAGGTAAGAATTCGTCGTATAAATTCTGTAAAGGTATAGAAGAGCATTGTTACCTGCCATAATCACTTCTTCCTTGTTAGAAGTAAAAAATCTGACTGGCATCAGCTGTGGTGTTCAGTACTGAAACTTTTTCAACACCGTCCAATCAAGAATTATTGTCACATCCTGACAAGGCCTGGACAAACAACAGTGACTTTGTAACCTCTGATGGTAATTTCATCTTCAAGTAGTAAATGCCAAAATCTTTGAACACTCAGCTCCCTCTTCTCGGCCGAAGCAAGTGTATTTTTTGGAATTGAAACGTCTGCATTGCCTTTGGCTTCTTTTATTTGATACTCGGCTTCCACAGGTTTCCCAGCTACCAGCTGTATGTACTTCGACTAATTGTCTGAGTAGTAGAATAAGTAGGAGCAGTAGTAGTAGGAGTAGAAGCAGTAGCAATGGGATGCAAATAATTTCTTTTGGTTAGTTGAACATCCTCCGCACAAGCCCTGCTAGTTTGAACTTCACATACCAAAGTGTTCCTAAGATAATGCCATTACGCCCTTTTGACAACCCGCATACACACGTTGTGTTGTGATTCGATTTACCTTCCTTCTTCAAAATTCCATGAAAATTTCACATTCATATCCTTAGGCTTAGCTGTAATAGCAGTCAGAGTAGTAGTATCGGTATTATTAGTTGTAGTATTAATAGTAATAGCGGTAGTACCTCTAGCAGCAGTAGCATTAACATATTGCCTTTTGGTCAATTGAACATATCTCTGATCAAGTCCTAGAAGTTTCAACTTGATACAATTAGCCATTGCTATGACATTTCTGATATGTCCTTTTGATAACCTCTATCCTCATATACTTCTTGAAATTTTAATCTCAGTGCTCTTACCTTACAAGTAGTTGCAATAGAAGTAGTAGTTGAAGTAGTAGTAGTAGTAAATAAAGCAGTGACAGGGTTATTATTAGTAGTGTACATATGTTGCATTTTGGTCAGATGATCTTTCCCTTTAAGCATTCTCTGAAAGTTGTAACTTAGTACCCAAATCAATTCTTGAGAAACACACTTTTGACAATGTACATGTACATATGTCTTTTGATTTAGTTCCAATTTTCCCTCAATATTATAAATGGTGTAGTGTGGTGGCAGTAGTAGTATCGGTAGCAGTAGTAGTGGTGGTAGTTGATTTAGTATTCGTAGAAATGTAAACATTGCCTTTTTGATCATCTCCCTTATCATTTCCTGAAAGTTCCAAATTAATATACTCGGTCATTCCTGAGTTACGACCTTTTGATAATCTGAATATACGTAATGTGTTTTATTTGGTTCAACACTTCCCTCAACATTCTCTGAAAGGTTTACCTGAATGCTCTTCGTCTTTTTGAGATCAAACATGCATACCTTTCTCAATAACATATAGAATATGTAAACAATGAACGAATTGCCTAGCTTACAGCCCTTGTCCTGAAGACCTCGGGAGAATGACATCCCCAAAGACATAATTATTGGACCTTTCAACAATGCCGAACAAAATAGCTCTCTTAAAATTTTGGTCTGATGTGTTTTGGGGAATAATAGGCTTGGGGAGGAGGCTGGTTGCCCTCCATTCACTTTTGACTCTTAAAAAGGGCAGTACACTTCGGACTCCCAATTCATTGAGCCCTATCCGATCCGACGTTTATATGACCAGCCTGTACCATAAAAACCTTATATACCCCGGGGCATAACTTACAACCCTTACCCCAGGCTCTGAGGGGTTTTGTCCACTCTGAAGGGATTGTCATATGATCTTTGGACTATTGTGAACAGAGAGGTTATATCATTATTTCGATAGGAGGTGGTTGGGGAAAAGAATGTTGCAGGAAGGGGCGAGAGTTGTTCCCCCCGTCCCTTTTAACTCTTAAAAGGGAACTAGAACTTAACATTTTCAATAAATGTGCCTCCTCTAAAGTTCAAACGACCACCCCTTCTGTAAAAACTTTATATGCCCCTGGAACATTACTAGCAGCCTTTTCACCCCAGACTCTGGGGGTTGTGTTAACCCTGAAGGCCTTGTTATGTGATCTTTTGACTATTTTTTTTAACAAATGCCTATCTCAAATTTCTATCGGATGCATTTTGGGAAAATAGGACGTGAGGGGAAGGGGCAAGTTGCCCTCCAATCACTTCGACTCTTAAAGAGGGCACTAGAACTACTAGAACCTTATATGCCTCTGGGGCATCGCTTACAATCCTTGCTCTTAGGGCTGTGTGTGTGTGGGGGGGAGATTGTCATCATCAAAAACATAATTACCGGACCTTTCAAAACAGCTGCACGAAATGGCTATTTCAATCAAGATAAATTGTGATTGGATGTGTTTGATGAAGTAATGGCCGTGAGGGGGGGGGGGGCTGGTTGCCCTACAATCACTTTTGGCTAGGAAAAAAGGCACTAGAACACACAATTTCCAATCGAATGAGTCCCT
The DNA here is from genome assembly GCF_049724085.1 of Artemia sp. Qi Xiang Cuo. Lineage (NCBI taxonomy): Eukaryota > Metazoa > Arthropoda > Branchiopoda > Anostraca > Artemiidae > Artemia > Artemia sp. Qi Xiang Cuo. Next base: position 26,181,531 of record NC_142797.1, on the reverse strand, counting down.
TTAAAAGTTTATGTGACAACTCCTTCTATACAAAGTGCCCTGGTCTTAACTAACATCTTTTTTTTTTTATCAGATTCTAGTTTTAGGAGTTATGGACTATTTTACTTTATACTATGGGGCGTGATCGTCTCTTACTAGGTTGTTAGCTACCGCTCCAACCCAGATTGCCTATACAAACTAGTGTAGGTAAGAGTTCGTTCTTTATTATAAAATCAATTTCCATTAAAATGAGCCATTAAACAACTCTATGACGTTCTAATGCCCCACTAGCTGCGGAGAAAAAGATGCCCTCGATGCAGAATATCCTGGCTGCAGCCACTTTTCTTGATTTTCATGCCAATATATCTCCCTTGTTGTTGAAGCTAAGGGAGGGAAAGTTTTCCTTTACAGGGGTTTTGGACAAGGCGATTCTAATAGTGTACTTCGTGTCTTGATCCGACTCTATTCTTAGGAGTTATTGGTTATTATATTTCTTAGTATTGGACGTTATCGTCTCTTACTAGGTTGCTAGCTACTGCTGCAACCCAAATTTAATATAAAATTACAAACAGGAAAAAGCCTAGGAATTTTTTCTGATTTGGAATGGAATAGTAATAGACGACCTTCAGAGAATGAGGCTTTGTTCTTAGCTAGGTTTCAGCCATCTCTAAAGCCATGATACCGATGAAACTTACATAATCCCTATTTATAATTAACCAAACAGATTCCTTACATAATTTTTTTAGCGTTTTAACCAATTTATTATCATATGTTATATGCAAAATATTTTTCATAAGTCTCTGATAGTACACAATTTTAAGCACACCAGCTTGTCACGCTGGTTACCGGGGTTCGATTCTCCATTGTAGCGAATTTTGAAATATATTGACTTTAACCATAATTGTACAAGCCTATACTATAGTTAAGTGGCCTATACAAGTTAGAATAGGCAAGAAATCTTTCTTTATTATAATTAAAATCAGCACGAAAATTCAATTCTTTTGACGTATCTATTGGTATCAAAATTCCATTTTTAGAGTTTCCGAGTCACTCTCACTATACAGTTCGTTATCACGAACTGTTTGATTCGTTCTTTACTGTACAACCCTTATATTATAATTCTTCTAATTAAATATACCGATATCTTATACATTTACTTACTATGGGCTATAGTTCACTCTTTAATATATTAAAAAAACCCACAGTGTTCAGTTCCTTAAGGTTCGAGTCCGCTGTTTACTATAATTTAGCGAATCTGAACTGAAAGCTAAAATAAAAAAAAATGATTTTTTTTTCTTTGGGAATATAGGACAACGCTAATATTATTTTCTTGTCGAAAAATAAGCGTGTATAAATATTGCATTCATTTATTACGAAGTATATGGTTATAACCTATACGATTGTAACGTCATTCATCGTCATAACGAAAGTTTTAGTGGTTTTAAAGCAAAATTGAAAGAAAAATTATTAAGTAAGTATGAATTCTAGTTTTGTTTGTTTTGGAGGTGACTTGATTTGATTTAATTTAAATTAAGTTGTAATTGGTCGTTGGTTTATGAGTGCGACACCACAACATGAATATGGTGTGTAGTTGCTGTCCGTGTACTGTTATTATTATTCTTTATTTATTTTTTTCTTTCTTTTCTTTTCTCTCTTTTTATCTTTCTTTCTTATTATAGTGTATTTGAATGATGTTACATGTATGTATTATTTTTTTTGTTACCTGTTTCACCCCACGTCAACCGTTTGGTTTTGGGTGAATCATATTGATTTTTGTACTTAAACTTTTTTTTTGTTAATTAAATATATCACTATCATCAAGCATGTACGCGAAAATGCAATTTTTTTGCCAAATTGATTCTATTTTAAAAATAATTTTATTTTTGATTACAATAGGCACTAGATATAGCAATTTCCTTCAAAATGAGCCATTATAGAACTCTATGATTTTCCTGTGCCCAGCTAGCTGAGGAGAAAAAACGGAAAGAAAAAAAGATGCCGTAAATGCAGAATATCGTGGTTGAAGCCACTTTTCTTGATTTTCAAGCAAGTAGCCTATATTTCCCTTGTTGTTCAAGCCAAGAAACTATAAGCTTTATATAGGGGTATTGGACAAGACGGCTCTAATAGTGTAGTTCGTTTTTTAATCTGATTCTATTTTTAGGAGTAATAACCTATTTCATCTTTTACTATGGGCGTGATTGTCTCTTACTAGGTTACTGGCTACCGCTGCAATCCGGATATTAAGTCAAATTTGTCGATAAAAGCAAAACCACGCACGACTAAAGCTGCGCCAGTTATGTTTGCTGTTTGTAATTTCTCAAGTTGCTTAATTTTTTGAATAAATTTGCATAGTTTTGTAATTTCTTGAGTTGCAGTAGTTTTACCAGGAATCTAGAAAAACATAAGAAGACGTCATATTAGTAGGAAATAGTTGGAAAAAATTTAGCAATGGTACAAGCGCTTCAGACCAATTTCTTGTTATTTTTATTTTCCGCTTCTGCAATACAAGCGTGATGTTGAAATCACCAAACCCATCCTATGACTAAGATGGGACTGGGGCACAATAATAGCAAAAACTCAGGGCATGTTCCGATAAAAGAACAAGAACGCTATCTACGTTTGTTAAGCATATGAAGGCAATCATTTTCATAATTATGTTGTATTTCATTACAATTGTACGACTAGTGTTTTAACATATTAATAAATAAGCATGGCATGAGGGCAACGCCGTACTGTAGTTTTCAGTTCCCGTAATAGCCATGCCAAAGCAAATATCCAATTATCTTCAGTTCTACTAAGCCATGGTGGGGTACAGTTGTTCAAACTGCATCTTGTTGAATTTAGTTCAACTTAATCTCCTCAATTGTTTCTTGTAGTTCAGTGTTATTCCACAGCATCTTAAATAAAACTTTTAAAGTTACTATATGCATTTAAGGGTGTTATGACCCTAAAATATAAGGGTAAGATGCTATTTGATACCAAATTTATGCATTTATCTTATAACTCATTCATGTAACTTAATAAACAAACTCGAATTACAATTTAATGTCTAAATATGATTTAACTTCCCAATAATCGCTCTTACGATTCCAGTGCTCTTAAAAACGTATGTAGATATATAATGTATCATACTACACTGCATCATGCATTAATGAGCTGCTAGTGACACATTAATGAGCCACAGAAAATGTTCTGGAGGGAATAACTAAGGAGTAATGGCACAGAAATTAAATATAAACTTAACAATTCCAGAACTCTTTAATATTCACATTTAGTACTTGTTATACAAAACTGTGGCACACATTAACAAGCCACTAATTACCCCATAAATATATTCAATTAGAAATTTTCTAAGGAGTGATTGCTCAAAACATAGATATAAACTCCAATAATCCCAGTTGCTCGCGTCTAAACACGTGTCTAAAAATAATTTTCAGAGCTCCTAGTTCCCCATTGAAGAGGCCCTAAATGCCTTCAATGAGGCTTAAAGAGAACTTGGAGGTCTTACAGATTCTAAGAAGCAATTTCCTTCCCTTCCCTCTTCCGGGAAAGCCTTTTTGTAAAAGATTACCTTAAGGATTTTAATTTGCTCTGAAGTTCCCTTTTCTAGGGCAGTAGCTAAAAGCCAAGTACATTTTCCATCTTCAATATCTGTTCCATACTTTCCAGTTATGGATTCATTCCCAAAACAGTCAATATAATCGTCTTGGGCTTGAAAGTAGACGCCTGTTTCAATTAAAATATTCTTAACAGCATCAACAAATTTGATGTCGCCAAGGCCAACCTATAGAAATGAGCACTTATAACAGTTATAATAATAATGATTAAATCTACAAATATACAAAATATTAAATCTAAATCTACAAAATATTATAGTGGAGCAAGTAAAAATAAAAGGAAAAAAATAAATACACCAATAAAAAGAAACACTTAAGTTATTATTGGAGAAATACGTCCTCTATTCAGTATCACTTTTATCACATACTTCTTGCGGATTCTCGACCATTCTTTGACTGGATTCATAATTCCCCATTTTTCAAGACGGGAATTTCGGTGCCGCTTGGGAATAAACAACAGAAGCTTTGTGTATCTAAAATAGCACTTATTAATGTTGCCTATGTCACTAGTGGCAAGTGAGCCGCACCGACGAGGTAAATTACGTGAGGTTGGCAAACTGAGCGATAAATATAAGAAAGGGATTTCCTGGAGTATCGCCCTCGATTTGAAACAACAATAATCCTTTCCTTGCATATGTTGCACGGCCTCCAGACGGACGCCCTGCCATTAACTTAGCAGTCTGTATGAACAGGTCGTGCGATTTGGATCTATTTAGTAAATTCATTAACAAAACTTTTTCCACAAAACAAGTTTTTCAAAGTTTTTCAAAATATTTTTCAAAAGTTTTTCAAGTTTTTCAAAATAAAAATGTTTTTACTTTTATAACTTTAATAAATCAAATAATATTAACATTTTGATTACTAAATATCAGTATATGTATATTAAACTGACATTGAACATTCATTTTTATTTTTTCAGTAAAGTGCAAATTATGTTCTGGTCTTGGGAAGGCATAGGGGGTTTTGAGCCCAACTCATGTTAATTTCTTCTCGTTTTGAGTTTGACTCGGTTATTTATTGTAATTAAAATAAGTTGGACTCAAAACTCCCATGTCTTCCCAAGGCCAGAAGATAATTTGCACTTTACTGAAAAAAGTATAAATATTTTTACTTTCATAACTTTAATAAATAAAATAATATTAACATTTTGATTATTAAATATCAGTATATGTATATTAAACTGACAATGCATATTCATTTGTATTTTTTTCAGTAAAGTGCAAATTATGTTCTGGCCTTGGGAAGGCATAGGGGTTTTGAGCCCAACTTATGTTAATTTCTGCTCGTTTTGAGTTTGGCTCGGTTATTTTTTTGTAATTTCTGTTCGTTTTGGGTTTCATTTATTTATCGATGCTGATTTGTGGTAGTTTCACGCTTGGTAGATTATTTGATTTTATTTTTGCTCATTTTTTGTTTTCTGGGGCTCTTTACTTTTCTTTGAAAAACTTATTTTGTGGAGAAAGTTTTTTTTTTAATTAATTTCTGTTCGTTTTATATTGACATAGTCTTTTCAGGAAAAAAAGAAAATAATTCTTAAGATCTTTTCGTTTTTTTAAGACTTTATAGTTTGGTTTGCTATTTGTATTCTGGAGAAAAATTTTCAGCAATTTTTAACAACATACACCCTTTTAAAAATCTGGACACAAATAGTAGTTTTTAATTTAGTTTCATACCTCCTCTAGTTGACCTGAAATGGAAAACTTGACACAATTCGCAAAAAAATTTGTTTACTTTCTTTGATAACTTGGATACACTTACGCTATTTTGATTTGGTTAAGTTTTAAGAGCAGGAGTAGCCCCAAAAGTTTGAACATAATATCCTCAGTCGTTTTGAGATACTGCTGAGATGCCTTATTGGAAATCAGCATTAACACAGTGCATTTTGGTTTAATCATAAGGCAACACTTAGTTTTTAAACATAATGGGCAAATGGGAGAGTGGGCGTAAGGGGGGGGGGGATTAGTTGCCCTCCAATCACTTTCGACTATTAAAAAGGGCATCAGCCCTTTCTATTTTCAATCGAATGAGCCCTTTTCGAAGTTCCTACGACAACTCCTTCGATCTGAAGTGCCCTGGTCTAAACAACAACAACAAAAAATAATACATTATACCCCCATCGATCTTTACTGTAAAAATGCCAAGCCTTCCAATCACTTTTGACTATTAAAAAGGGCACTAAGCCTTTCGATTTCCAATCGAATAAGCCCTTTTTGAGTTTCTACGACAACGCTTTCTATAAACACCTTATATGCCCCCAGGGAATAAATTACAACCCTTACCCTAAGGGCTATTACGGTGGTTGTCATCCTCTAAGACCTTATTTCCAGAACTTTCAACTACGTTAAACAATATGGCTATCTCAAAATTTTGATTGGATATGTTTAGGGAAATGTGGGCATGAGAGGGGCGTTAGTCACTCTCCAATCACTTTCAACAATAAAAAAATGCACTAGCCCTATCAATTTCCAATCATATGAGCCCTTTTGAAGTTTCTACGACAACACTTTCAATAAAAACCTTATATGCTCACAGTGCCAACCCTTGCCCTGAGGGCTGGGGGGGGGATTGTCATCCTCAAAGACCTAATTTACAGAACTTTCTACTCTGTTGAACAAAATGGCTATCTGAAAATTTTGATTGGATGTGTTTAGGGGAATGGTGGGCGTGAGAGGGGGGTTAGTTACCCTCCAATCACTTTCGACTATTAAAAAGGATACTAGCCATCTCAATTTCCAATTGAATGAGCCCCTTTTGAAGTTTTCACGACAACTCTATCTATAAAAGCCTTATATGTCCCCAGGGCAAAGGTTGTAAGTTATGCCCTGGGGGCTCTGGGGAGTTTGTCATCCTTAAATACATAATTTTCAGAACTTTCAACTACGTTGAACAAAAAACAACATGGCTACCTCTAAACTTTGATTGAATGTTTCTGGGGAAATGGTGAGCGTGAGGGGGGGGGGGTAATTACTCTCCACTCACTTTCGACTATTAAAAAGGGCAATTTCAATTTCCAATCAAATGAGCCCTTTTTGAAATTTCTACAATAACTTTCGATATAAACTTTATATGCCCCCAGGGCAAAACTTACAACCCTTGCACTGAGGGCTCTGAGGGGGCTATCATCCTAAAAGACCTAATTTCAAGAACTTTCAACTACGTTGAAAAAAATGGATATCTCAAAATTTTGATTGGATGTGTTTGGGAAAATGATGGGCGTGAGAGGGGCGTTAGTCGCTCTCCAATCACTTTCAAATATTAAAAAAAGCACTAGCGCTTTCAATTTCCAATTGAATGAGCCCTTTTGAAGTTTCTACGACAACACTTTCAATAAAAACTCTATACGCCCCCAGGGCACAGCTTACAACCCTTGCCTGATGGTTTTGGGGGGAGGGGTTGTCACCCTTGTAGAACTAATTGCCAAAACTTTCAAATACGTTGAATAAAATGGCTATTTAAAAATTTTGATTGGATGTGCTTGTGGAAAAGGTGGGCGTGAGAGGGGGGTTAGTTACCCTCCAATCATTTTTGACTATTAAAAAGAATACTAACCCTCTCCATTTCCAATTGAATGAGCCCCTTTTGAAGTTTTTACGACAACTCTATCTATAAAAACCTTATATGCCCCCAGGGCATAACTTATAACCCATTGCCCTAAAGACTGTGGGGGGAATGTCCTGCTCAAATATATAATTTGCAGAACTTTGAACTGCGTTGAACAAAATGGCTATCCCAAAATTTTTATTGGATAGGTTTGGGTAAATGGTGGGCGTGGAAAGGGTGTTAGTTGCCTTCCAATCGCTTTCGACTATTAAAAAGGGCACTAACCATTTCAATTTCCAAGCGAATGAACCTTTTTTGAAGTTTCTGCGACAACGCTTTCTATAAAAACCTCATATGCCCCAAGGGCATAACTTACAACCCTTGCCTTGAGGGCGGTGGGGGGGGGGGGGTTGTCATCCACAAAGACCTAATTTTCAGAACTTAAAACTACGTTGAATAAAATGGCTATCTCAAAATTTTGATTAGATGTGTTTGGGGAAAAGGTGGGCGTGAAAGGGGGTTCCAGTCACTTTTGACTATTAAAAAGGGCACTAGCCCTTTGAATTTCCAATCGAATGAGCCTTTTTTGAAGTTTCTACGACAAAGCCTTTTATAAAAAAAACCTTATATTCCCCCAGGGCATAACTTACAACCCTTGCCCTGAGGACTGTGGGGGAGTGTCCTCCTCAAAAACATAATTTCTATCTGGAAATCAACTACGCTGAACAAAATGGCTATCACAAAATTTTGATTGGATGTGTTTCGGGAAATGGTGGTCGCCTTCCAATCACTTTCGACTATTAAAAAGGGCAGAAGCCACTCCAATTTCCAATCGAATGAGTCCTTTTCGAAGTTTCTACGACAACTTCTTCGATACGAAGTGCCCTGGTCTAAGACCACGAAAAAAAAAATCCATTGTGCCAACATCGTTCTTTACTTAGGCAGCGCTATTACGCTGCCTATGATTTGCATTCAATCCAGAGAGCATATGTTCCTGAATGAATAGTACATCGTACAGTTCAAGGAGATCATCCAGAGCCTTTTCTTTATTGTAGCACCCGTTAATATTCAGGCTTATAGCTTTTATAGAACTATTTATGAGTAACTCTTATTTTTCAAATTTTTTTTTAGTTTCTCACATTTTAGGCTAAAACAGACCTATGGCTCGTTGCATGAGATGCATTTGGGTTCTGCATTACATGGCGAGTCCTAGCTGTGGTGGGAGGTCCAGATTATATAGCACATCTGGGATCATTTCTACATCTTTCAATAAGGTTGTCGAAGCTATGGCACCTAAAGCACCTTACTGGGGCTTGCTTGTACTTCACCACTCGCAGAAAATCATATCCCAATTTAATTCCGTTAGAAATTGCCAAGTTCAATGACTGCCTATTCTTGAAAGGACGGTTGACAGTTTCGGTTCGACAAAGTTTGAGGGTTCCTCTATGAGGTTCGGGTCGTGTACCACCAGTAAACTTGCACTGATGTCCGTAGAAAGACCTCGTATAACGCCAAATTGTTTTTCTTTTCTAAGTTTACATTTGATATTGTTTGGGCTACTGTTAGATAACTTTGTAGAGAGAGCGATGGGGGCCTCCTTGCAAAAAGCTTTAGCTTTAACAATGCCACTAAATTTCACCTGTAGCTTGTTATTTCTTAAATCTTCGGACTGCACTTGACTAAATGTCTGTAGTCTGGGCAAAGGGTCCATGCAAGGAGCGTCTTCTATGATGACAGAGAAAACTGGGGTCTCTCTCGTTTTAGGTATAGCAGTGGCTGTTGATGGAAAAGCTGCCAGGTTGACATCTGCAGTGTACTGTTTTGTCACCGACAGTGAGCTTTTGAGATCCCGAATTTCTCCTAGTAAAATAGAGAAATTTGTTTAAGGAATCTGTGGGACACTCGAAGGGTGGGAGATTAGAAAGGTTGGAAGCTGAATGTTTTTCCTGTCACTATCGGCTAGAATTTCCAACAATTCTGAAATCGCTGAATCTTGTTCGGCTTTTTGTAGCTTGAGATACTCGTGCAGGAAATGCTAGTTCAAGAAGTACCATTTTTGCCTCGCGTAATGCAGCTACCTCGAAAAAGTCAAGTGTCATTTTCGACAACAAAGCTAAATCCAGCATTATATTGACTAGAGGAAATTCAAAATAGAGTTTAAATGTAGAGCCATTAGAGTAAAGTATACACGAAAGATGGCATCAAAAGACCAGACAAGGGTGTATTCAACTGCTGATATCTGCTATAAAACAGTGAACAAAACCTGTGGGAAGTGTCGGTATCCAAATCGCCTTTCCCCAGCAGTTTAAGGATCAATGTCTGGCCGGTACGGATACAGGTCTTGTGTTTGTTCCCGCTCTCTTCTGCACAGGCTATCACTGAATTAGCGAAAAAATGGATGATTTTGGCAAATAAATTATTTCATAGTACTCGAACTAAAAAACTGTTGAAGAAACAGAAATGTTATATCTGTTTGTACTACCGTATCATTAAATCCAAACAAAGCTATCCATATTTAGTCTCTAACAATAAGTTCAATTTAGAATTTAGTCCGTAGCTGAGTATTGTGCAACTTCTGTAATCAATCAAGGTCACTAAATTTATTAAAAATCGAGGCACTGAATTAATAAGATTTCAAACCTGGTTTTAAAATTCTATAAATTCGAAAAGGTGTTATCACTCTGGAGACTAAGACAAGACTGATATTATATAAAAAATAAGCCACCGTAAATAAACGTGAGGTTTCAGTATCACTATGGATAAAATTAATGAAGTGTCCTTCCTCCTTGAACCTATAACACCCTCCCACTCCCACAACAAAGCTTCAGCTCAATCAGGTATGTTAAAATTCATCCTACTTTGGATGCAAATAGCTTACCTTAAAATTACTTTAAATCGCAAATAGCCGTCACTGATACCTGAGCCTACTTTGTCCTTCTTGCTGTTTACCTTTGTCTAAAGTTTTCCACATCCTTTTTTAAAATTATGTCGATTCTGAGCCCTGGGACCCCCTCCATTCTCCGAGATGAAGTACAGGGATTTAATAAGTAGGGTCACTGAAATACGACATCATACCCCAGTGGAGTAACTTTTCTATAGATGTTTGTGGGGGTGCTACTATTTTGACTAACCGTCACAAGCACTAAACGTCACAACATCTGACCGTCAGAACCACTAAACGTCATAACATAAAAATAATCCATAAGTTTATATTATAGTAATAAGCATATAATAGTTTAGAAACAAATTTCGGTTATATATTTGCGCATCACGGGGGTGGGGTAAAGCATAGCATATATTAAATACGTAACCTAGCCTAGGTACCTTTTCCCCCCTAAACCCAAAAAACTAAAGTCTTAAAATTTTAGATGGTATGACGGTTAGTGATTCTGACGGATTTTTTTGTCGATGTTATGACGAATTTTGTAGACGGAATAATGACGTTAGTGCTCCTGAAAATTAGATGTTATGACGCCTTCCCATATTTGTGTTATATTGTCTTGTCAAAAGAAACGTGTGTTACATCATCTTGTATAAATTATTGAAGTATGAACCGAACTCCCATTTCTTAAGGAGAGTCCCATAGACACTATATTAAGATAATTGTCTATTCAGTATATTTCTAATAGTAATCGTTCTTTACTAGGATTTGGTATTTTACATATCTACGGTAAAATTATGATATTTATACGTCCGAATCATCAGACACCATTAGTCCTCAGCTTAATGAATTATGAAGAGGCATCTATTTCAGCTGACGGTCCTAGTGAAGCTTTAGTGAAGGTTATATCCTTGTTTGGTATCACACTTGTTTGGGTCACCAAGTTTGCATATTAATTTTAAATTATATTTATCTTATAATCGTGAGGTTTCCTCCATAAAGATATTTATTTAGTAAAAAATGAATTTTTACTTGGCAGTTGTTTAGCTTTAGGTGGGAAAATATACACGAGTTTATATTTCATATTCAACTGTTGTGGCTATACCCACGATGTCCTTCCTAAAAATTTTATGGGTATTCCAAGTTTTAAGATTGATTTCCAAGCGAAAAATAAATTCTTGTGTTCGGATGACAGTGATTTTAGTGTCCACTTAAGAATAATGTGTTTTAGTAAATATATAGCACTTAAATTTCTTTACTAATGAAAATACACGTAAGTCTAAACTGTTTTCTCATTCGTGACTAAAATATTTGGAGAGACTAATAAGGAAAAATTTTTGTCACTTTTAATATTACAATTTTGCACCTGCTACACATTTTCAAACAGAAAACAATTTTTATTTAAAGCTGCGAGTTTTGATTTGTCATACCATCATCAAAATCTAATACAAAAAGAAATAATGAAATGCAGATTGACAGTTTTCATTCCTGGAAGTCTCAGCATTGTTGCATTAATTACGAAAAAGGAAATATTTAATTTATATTTATTTTCAGTAAAGCGCAAGTGACATTTTGTTCTTTACAAGCCATAGGGGGCTTCAGAACCTGAACTGTTTGTGGTAGTCTCTTTTCGTTTTTAATTTGACTTGATTATTTATTGTAATGTACGTTCGTTTTGGGTTTTACTTCTTTTTTACTTCTTTTTTTTTATATTATGTTCGTTTTTGATTAACCGTGTTTTTTTATTGGTTAGTAAAAAGAATTTTTTTAAAGCTTTTTTTCTGTATTCATACTTAATAATCAAGATTTTTGCTTGGTATACGTAAGATTAGACAAAATTTTGCAATAACTCTTAATAATAGTTGTAATAATAGTGGAAAATTATTCAGATAAGTAGATTAAAAATCTGCATAGTGTTTGGGCTTCTATGGGGCTGAAACCATTCTGACCAAAATTATGTTATAACCCTAAGTAAAGGCACATATTAATCGACCATCCCCCTTGGTATGCCCTGAAAGTTTTAGCTTAATTCCCTTAGGCGTTCCTGAGATATAGCATATAGGCCGTTTTGACAACCTTGAGTGCACATTGTGTCTTTTGATTTGATTTAGTTCAACATCCTCCTCAGCATGCCCTGAAAGTTTCAACTTAATACTCTTAACCATTCCTAAATTATTGCAGATACGTCCTCTTAACAACCTTGATGCGTAAAGTCTTTTAAATTTAATTCAACATCACCCTCAACATGCCCTCGAAGTTACAACTTAGCATTTTCTTAAACATAGCAGATACGCCCTTTTGGCAATCCTTGGATGCACATATTCCCTTTTGATGTAGTTTTACACCCCCCTCAGATTTTCCTGGAAGTTTCAACATAACTTGCTATTCTATTACTGAGATATTGCATTTGTGCCAATGTGACAACCTGGATACACTTAAACTCTTTTGATTTAGTAGTAGTAGAAGTAGTGATACTAGTATTAGTAGCAGGAGTAGTAGTAGTAGTATACAAACAGTGTGTTTTGGTTAGTTCAACATTCCTTTCTAATAGGCTACACTGGAAGATTCAACTTAAAGCCCTATACCATTCATACCTGACCGCCCTTTTGACAACTCTCATACACGTAGCGTGCTTTTATTTAGTTCATCAACATTCCCTGAAAGTTTCAGCTTAATACCCATAGCCATTGCAGTAGCAGAAGTAGTAGTAGTAGTAGTAGCAGTTGTAGTAGTTGTAGCAGGTTTAAGTAATAATAGTAGTAGATGTAATAATAGTAGCAGTAGTAGTAGCATTAATAGTAGTAGTAGCAGTTTTAGGAGATGTAGTAGTACTGGTAGTAGTAGTAGCAGTAGTAGTAGTAATAATAATAGTAGTCGTAGTAGCATGTATGTAGTTCTTTTTGGCTACTTCAACATTCCCCTCAACATGCTCTGAAAGTTTCAGCTTAATTCTTTTAGTCGTTCCTGAGACATTGCTGATACGTCCTATTGATAACCTGAATGCACATAGTGTGCTTTGATTTAGTCCAGTATCTCCCAAAATGTTCCATGAAATTTTCACCTCAATACCCTTAAACTTTTCTAAAATCCAGGATCAAATATGCCCCCTTTCCAAATAATAAATGTTATTTGTAAACAATGGCCAAACTGCATAACTTACAGCTCTTGCCCCAAAAGCTCTGGCGGTTATGTCACCCCCAGAGGCATATTTATTGAACCTTCAACTATTTTAAACAAAAGGGCTGGCTTAATATTTTCAGTATTGATTCAGTCTTTGAACAGTTAAGATCTATCTATTCTTTTAAAAAGGATTAATCCCAGTTTGAACTAGTTGTCGGTAAAGGATTTTATTCTGATTTAATTAGACACTGGATTCTTTCAGTAGTTACGAAATAGTGAGAACGCTTTTACGTCTCATAAACTATTTATTCAGTATCTGTAACCCAGTGGAATGTGTGACGTCACTGAATAAATTGAATTGACTGGAGTTTCTGACCAATGCATTAATTGAACTTTTGACTTTGTTAAATTGAGTTAATTTCATAAGATATCCAAGTGAGGTATTCCAGTTTGGCAATAATAAGGATTATTATTCATCATTCAATGCTCTCGTCAGAATAAGATGTAGTTAAGACCTCTGTGTGACGTGAATTTATGTGACAATATTATATCAAGGATTATTGATATATTTGTGATTAGATGGGACGTAAAAGGAAAAATGCTAAGCAAGAAGGCATGGACAGTTCATTTGACACCTCAGGACTCAGTTCTAGCTTGAAACCGGAAATATCGATACTAGCTGCGGATTTTAAGCAAATTCTTGATGTTGTGAAAGAAAATGGAAATAAGTTGGACAATATCAACAATCAATTAGGAACTCTTACCGCAAGGGTGGATAACTTCGAAAAAGAACAATCGCTACAAACGAATAAGATAAACAATACTGAATCGAAAATTGGAAAGATTGAGAATGAAACCTCTAGCCTCAAAATGCAAATAAAAACTTGCACGGATGAAATAATGGAATTAAGAAGGAAAAATGAAGATTATATGTTTCGGATTGTGAGAATGGAAGCTGCAAAGCTAGAAAATAATGTCATCATATGGAACGCAGATTGTAAGGATAATAACCACGCTCAAGTTCTATTCACAGAGGTAGTTCGTCACGGGCTGGAAATGCCCGAAGTAAATTTCACAGTTACTCATTATGATAGCAACCGTAAATTTTTGAAGGTGACACTGAATAAAAAAGACGATTAGTTTGCCATATTGAAGAACGCTAGCAAGCTTAAGGATAAGACATTCCCTGGAAACAACAGCAACCTGTTCATAAGTGATGATGTCCCAACTGAAATCAGTAAAGTGCGAAAGCTGCTTCTAGTGAAACGTGACAAATTACGAAAAGATCATGGATGTGATGCCTGGATATCGAAGGGGTTTCAGCCGAATCTGCTAGTGAAAAGACCAGACGGCTCGTTTACCAAATACACATTCAATGATGCCATACCGGAGATTGACGATTTTCATAAAATTTTTTCCATCGCCCGAAGGGAAGTGCCTGTTATAGTCCCTGTCGATGTTCTGATGTCGTATTGTCGTGGGTTGCAGTAATAGTTCATTTGCCCAAGCAATATGAATGAAAACATTTAAATTGAAAGTGTTTTTTTTATGTTTAGTTTATATAAGGTGTATTATTATTATTATTTTATTTATTTTTTTTTTTTTTTTATTCTTTCCTTTTTTATTTTTGTTTATAGCCACATAGAGGTTAAATTAAAAGTTGCGCAGATTAGTCGTACTGAGGGAAAACTACCTGGAATGGAGATTATTTTTTTTTTTTTTTTAATTTTTATTTTTTATTATGGTTTGCTGGTCTTTTGGGGCATGGTGTGGTTGCTCTTAACGTGGGATTAATATTTGATAATGGATAGAGATAATCGTGAAATTCCATCATCAAGGTTAAAAGAATTTGAGCGGAATTCTCTTTCATTTCAGTCAATTTTTCAAACTATTGTAGCTGGTGATGATGAAGATACTTCTAGTAATTTTGATATCCCAAAAAATCAATATATATTTATGAATGAGCTGGTAAGAAAAAATGTAAATACAAGTAGGATGTCGTTTTGGAATTGCCGGGGTTGGAGGACTGCGCAGGATGTGATTGAAACTTTTTTGTCGGATTCAGATACAGATATATTAGGCCTATGTGAAACTTTTTTAGATGATTTTTTAATTGAAAATATACATGTAAAAGATTACCAATTTTTTCACATCGGTCGGAAAAGACAAAAACAAGGGGGTCTAGGTGTTTTGATTAAAAATTGCATACCAGCACGTATAAGGATTGATTTTTTGCCAATGAATATTGAAATGATTTTTGAATCTTGTGTAGTTGAATGCTCTTTTCCAAATAATCGGAAGCTTTTAATTGCAGTTATTTACCGTACTCCGTCATCCAGCCAGATAGAATTTAAAAATCATTTTGAAAGTATGTTGGATAAATTAGCTAGTCTTAATACTCCTTATTTAGTTATGGGTGATTTTAATATTGATTTAATGAAACTCCTATCTGCAGATCAGAATAGAATAGATAGAAATATTTTGCAGTTTTTGGAGGGCCCACTATCTTATGGACTAAACCCCGTATGTTTTGTTCCCTCTAGAATAGCTGATACATCATTTTCACTTATTGATAATATTTTTTCACCTTATAGTGCTGTTAATACATTTATTATTCCTGATGATTCATCTGACCACTGTATAATTATGTCTGATTTTCTTATAAATTTTCCGCATAATAAAAAAAATCAAACCAAGCGTAGAGATTTTTCACATAAAAATGTGTTAAGGTTAAAAGAAGGGCTTGGTGATGTTGATTGGAGTCCTGTAATTGATGAGAAGGATCCGAACCAATCATTAGATAAATTTTATTATATTATGAATTAAAAGCTTGATCTTTTTTTCCCATATAAGAGCCCGAGAGGAAAGAAACTTACACCAAAAAAACCTTGGATAAATGAATCACTTTTGAGATCTATTAATGAGAAAAATCGCTTATATAAAATTAGAATAAAATATCCCACGGAAATAAATATCACGCGTTTTAAAAATTATAAGAATATGCTGGTAAGGATCCTTAGAGTAAGTGAAAGACTTTATTATGAAAAAT
Source organism: Artemia sp. Qi Xiang Cuo (assembly GCF_049724085.1). Classification (NCBI taxonomy): domain Eukaryota; kingdom Metazoa; phylum Arthropoda; class Branchiopoda; order Anostraca; family Artemiidae; genus Artemia; species Artemia sp. Qi Xiang Cuo. The sequence goes on along the minus strand of NC_142797.1, from coordinate 26,165,342 downwards.
CTTTTCAAAATTCAGATTCCCCTAGAAAAACTTGGAGTTTGATTAATGATAAAATTGGAAGAAATAAAAAGTTGTTACACCCTGAAGTGTTATTTGATATTAATGGTAAAGAATTTAGAGGACCACAAGCTGTTGCTAAGAAGTTTAGTGAATATTTTGCTAGTATTGGATCATCTGTTGTTTCAGGAGAAGTTGACCTTTCTTCCCCAAGGTCGCATAAAAAATATCTACCGCCCACTGAAGATACGAGCATATTTATGGCACCGGTTACTTTTGCAGAATTTCAAAAGGTCATTAAGAATTTAAAAAATGGTAATTCATTGGGATATGATGAACTTTCAACTAATTTGCTAAAAAATATTGCAGGTGTAATTTGTGAACCATTGCTTCATATTTTAAATTTATGTATTTTCTCAGGTACATTTCCTAAAAGATGGAAAATTGCTCGTGTAATACCATTGCATAAAAAAGGAGATAAATCTGATACAAATAATTATCGTCCTATTGCAATTTTATCACCATTGTCTAAAGTATTGGAAAAAATTTTAAAAGGAAGGATTACTAATTATCTAGATAAAATAATTTTTTTTACCAAATATCAGTTTGGATTTAGGGCAGGCCATTCGACGGAACAAGCAGTTGCAGCTCTTGTATTAGAAATAAATGACTGCTTAGATAGTAATTATCATGTATCTACTGTTTTTTATGATGTTAAAAAAGCATTTGACACTTTAAACCATGAAATTCTTTTTGATAAAATGGAAAATTCCGGTATAAGAGGGAAAGGACTAGATATAATAAGATCATACCTTTATGGACGTAAAATCGTGGTAGATGTTGATGGACATTTGTCTAGTTTAAATGATCTTGAAGATATTGGTGTCCCACAAGGATCGGTATTAGGTCCGCTTTTATTTTTGATGTATATTAATGATCTTCCACGATGTTTGCAGGGAAATAATGGTCTTGCAATTTTATTTGCAGATGACACAGCTGTTTCTGTTAAAGCGAAGGATTCATCTACATTAATTCAAAATTTGTTTAACACTGTTAGTTTCAGTTAATCGATGGTTTGTTTCTAATTATTTAGTACCGAATTTTAAGAAGACTGAATTTATGGTTTTTGGTCATTCAAAACGTGCTACTAAAAAAATTTCATGTCAGGAGCTTCAAGTTGGTGAGCATAAAATACGTAGAGTTCAATCGTATCGTTATTTAGGAGTTTTTATTGATCCCCTTTTGTCATTTCAAAATCATATTGATCATTTAAGGGTGAAACTTTCGCAAAATATTGGGTCTATGTATCGTTTGCAACATGTTTCTCCATTTTCAATTTTAAAAATAATTTATCATTCTTTGATTGCTCCTTATTTAAATTATTGCACAATTATTTATTTAAATACTTTTTGGACGCATATAAAACCCCTACAGATCCTTCAAAACAAAGCAGTGAGAATACTTGGAAATTTTTTACATCGTCCATCAAAACTTAGAGATGCATCGGAAAATGAAACATTATTTCTTTTCTTGAATTTATTAGATCTGAAACATATAAGCGAACTTAATATATCTATATGGCATTTTAAAATACAAGATCCTAATAGTTATTTTTATGAAAAATCTCTGTTGATTCTGCCCCCTCCTTCGGCTCTTAGGTGTTCTGGAACATATCGAATTCCCTTTGTTAATTGTGAAAGATCTAGATTTTCAATTAGATACCAAATACCATTTATTTCAAATAAATATAGGCTGAAAGATAGAATTCAAATTGAGGCATCATTTCGGCAAATATCAGTTCTAAGGAAGAAAATATTAAAATTATGTATTGACCTGTGATGGTGGAATAGAATATTTTTATTATTATTATTATTTTTTTTTGTTTATATTTGTTACCCATGTTGGGATAGCCTTCTGTGCCTCACTTGTACAGCGTTTGTTTTATTTATGTTTGTTATGTTTTTTGTTTTTTTCTTTAACCAGGTTTTTTTTTTCTTTCTCTCTTTTGTTATGATGAGAAATTGTTTTTTTTTTGTTTTTTACCCAATTTTACGAGCTTTGCTCTCTGTTGGGGGTATGTATTTTTTGTTATGTTGAATTAATTAAATAAACAGTAAACAGTAAACAGTATTGGATGTGTTTGAGTCTAGGGCAGTTAGAAAGGGCGTGGAAGGATGCTGGTTGCCCTCCAATTACTTTTGACTTTTATAAACGGCATTACAACTTTCAATTTCCAATCGAATGATTCCCACCCGAAGTTTCTACAATAACTCCTTCCATATGAAGTGGCCTCGTGACCCACGGATTACTGTCCAGTCAAAATAGTTAAGCCACACAGCTTCGAAGGCAGTAATATATTACATATATATTTAAATCGATAGGTCTATCAAATAAAGAAAATAATTTATTTTATTGTATTTCTCAATCATTTATCATTACCTAAATAATGTCCGAATTTAGTATAAATCCGTAAAACAAATTTTCTAAAACAAAATTATTTAAACGTCTGATGATTTGTTTTCCTTTCTAAAACAGAAAATATATTGCTATATACTTACCATATGCTTAGCCAAACAAACTTACCATATGCATAGCCAAAACAACAGGGATGTATATTGTAAAGTAAGAAGTTTTGTACTGGGCGATGACAGACACCTGCTCTCTTGTAACTTTTGCAAAATCTATTTTGCCATTTGTTGTGTAGGAGTGCATATCAATCACTTGACCAAGGTTTGTTTTATGTAAAACCTAAAAAATAAAATATTTCTCAGACCTACTGAACATTGAAGGCTAGAACCACTCTGATTTATTGTGAATTAAAATGGTTCTAGAGCAAGGGCTTCAGACCCTTTGCCAGGTCTGCAGCATTTTTATTCCTACTTCTCAAACTGGCAAATCCCTTGAAATTTGTTTTCATATACTGTGGGAAATACCATTTTATTAATATGCAAAAAGCCAAATGTTGTGGGTATTTTTATAAGAAATCCTTTCATAAATTACGCACAAAACGCTTTATGGGTGTTCAAAGACATTCGGCGCCTTCAATCTTACTTGAGATTCTCAAGATGTAGTCTTGTCTCGAATAAAAAAATAATTTTTTTTATTTTTCCTCTTATGAAACCCCTATTTTTTATTTTACATAAGACGGTTGGGACTTATGATAGTCAAAAGTATGGGATTGCTTATTTTTTACATCAATTGCGCTTGTCAAGAATGATAGAAACTATACGGTAATACGGTAATACAATTTCCTATTATTTTGGGCCAGAAAAACACATTTGCCTCTTAAACTGCTAACTTCTATGTGAAATTTGTGTAAAACTTTAATTTAACATGAACCGTATTAAAGTAATGTATTGAATTTTCTGGTATTTCCTTTTACGCCTTTCATCTAAATTCTCCGCTATGCTTAGTATTGATACCCAAATCAAAAACCTGGTACTTTCTATCTTACTAGATTCTCAAGATTTAGTCTTGAGGCAAATAAGGAATATGTCTTTTATTTTTCCTTTTACGAGATCCATCTTAATTAGTCCCTTTTTCTTTTTCCATAAGGTGGTTGAAACTTATGGTCGTAAAAAGTATGGAATCGATCATTTGAATGGACATTTTTAGTTCAAGTGTACTTTTCAAGAATGAAAGAAAGTGTAGCTTTTTTTGAAAGTGTAGTTGGGCTTGGGGATCAAAGGTCTGTTAACGTTTGTATTCTTACGGGCAAAAACCGTTGTCAAATTTCACTAATTACTTCTGCTAAAAAATATTTCACTGTTCAGCGTGGGAACACTGATAAAAATTTGATACAGCCCTAAGAAGTTCGAAATTTTGAAACAACCAAAAACAAAATCTTAGAATATCTCGGTTTTCAGGTGTAAGTAGACCTAAAAAGGGTAAAACTAAGACCTAAGTGGGCAAAAACTGCTTTATTTTCATATCCTTAGCAATTGGAGTACGAAGCCTAGCTTACCTTTTCAAATACTCTTAGTACGTCCAAATAATAGGGTTTGTTATAAAAATATTTCTTGAGAAATTCAAAGACTGCTGAAACCATGAATAGTCCGTCATTGGTTGCTTTTGTTCCTAAGTTATTGGTTCTATACCAACAATCTTTACCTCTTCGTGTGTATGCTTCGTCCATCATGTCATCAATCAAAAGAAGTCCCGACAGGAGCTGCAAAAAAAAAAATAACATATATCGCTTATATTAGTCTACTGATGCTAGAATTTGGAATAAAAAAGAAACTAAGAAAGAAAAAAAAAATCAATTTTCCAATCGTGAAATTTTCCCCACGACAGTGAATTGATTGAAATTACCAAGTAAACTTTCACATTTCGGCAGGGGGGGGGGGTAAGGCTCAAGGTTTTTATTGCTTAGACGTATTAAAGTCTGAACTCCATCTGGTAAATTTATTGATACTTGGACACTAGTTCATACTTACTATCAAGTGTAATTTGGGTTTGAGATCCCATTTTTGTAAATGTGCTCAAGGCAATAGTTTAGGAGCACTTTCCTCTTCCCTTGGTATGAAAATCGTCGGAACGGCTGAGACTCCCTAAAGGCATAATAAGAAAATAGCTCTTACTCCCACACTGTTTGGAGGATATCTAACAATCATAGGCAGCGCAATAGTGCTGCCTAAGTAAAGAACGATGTTGGCACAATGCATTATTTATTTATCTATATATTTTTTTTATCCATACTCGGGCACTTCGTATCGAAGGAGTTGTCGTAGAAACTTCGAAAAGGGCTCATTCGATTGGAAATTGAAGTGGCTAGTGCCCTTTTTAATAGTCGAAAGTGATTGAAGGGCAACTAGCCCCCCACGCCCACCATTCCCCCAAACACATCCAATCAAAATTTTGAGATATCCATTTTGTTCAGCGTAGTTGATATCCAGATAGAAAATATGTTTTTGAGGAGGAAACTCCCTCACAACCCTCGGGGCAAGGGTTTTAAGTTATGCCCTGAGGGACTATAAGAACGATGTTGGCACAATGTATTATTTATTATTTTTTTCCCTTTAGAGCAGAGCACTTCGTATTGAAAAAGTTGTCGTAGAAACTTCGAAAAGGGTTCATTCAATTGGAAATTGGAGTGGCTTGTGCCCTTTTTCATAGTCCAAAGGGATTGGAAGGCAACTAGCACCCTTTCCACGCCTACCGTTTCCCTAAACATATCCAATCAAAATTTTGAGATATCCATTTTGTTCAGTGTAGTTGATTTCCAGATTGTTAGAGTGGGAAGGTATGGGTGTCATCACTTATTGCTGCAAAAATGGTGCTACACCACTTACTGGAGGGAAAAGCCCCCGGTGGCACCAAATTATAATGGATGCCTGTGTCTACCGCACCGGTTCTGTAAATATCGGGTTTGTTAATACCCAATTTACAGTATACCCTGCCCCAGGGTATGATTACGCTATCGAGCGGTCAAATAGCCACTTTAAGGCCAAGAGTGTACCTGACCTGGGTCACCACTAAAAAAATCTCTAACTATCTCTTTGGAGGTAACGAACCCCCATGTCAATATAATAATGATGGTATCTCATAACTTTGTTCCTACCCTGTCTGGGTTCCGGGAAAATTAGTACACAGTTTGTAGGAGATATCTTACTTGTAATCTTCCAAAGGTCACATATCACAAGAGGAATAGGCCCCGAACGGGGTTTAAGTGCAGACTAACTGAAAAATAATATTCATTCTGTACACAAACTTTGCGTAGGGGTGGACCTTCGCTTGGCCCTGGCCAATCCTCTAAATCCCCATTCAAAACCATTCTACTTTTTCTCAACTTTACCTTTCAATGACTCAGACCAGGAAGTCCAAAATAGAATTTAGATCAAAGCTTACTTGTTGCGAAAGAATCTGACTTAGCAACCAGTATTCAACTTGCGATTAAGAATTATCTTATAGGCAAATATAATTAAAAAAATGAAAATGGGTCATTTATCTAAAAAGAAAAGCAGCAGGGGTAGAACCCCAACACCTTCCCCCGTAAGATAAATGATCACCCACGCGCCAAGCTGGTCCACCCTTACAAATAAACCACTTAACTTCAAAATCACAAAACTTGTCAATCTTCTGTTCTTCCTTCTTTTGTACATCTCCACTGCAGCTAACCGTTGGCTTATGGCTTCATGACGATACCATTCCCTTGGCTTTGTTCCATTGCCATGCCGTATTTCTGTCCAACCAATCAAAGCTATTGTGAGTAGAGCTCTATTCATCAAGCTTGGGATTTCAAAGAAGGAAAAATCCACGAGATTTGTGGCACTTTGTCTTGCACAGCAAAATAAAAGATTTCTCGTTCACACGAAATGTACATTTGAGAGGAGCAGACAATCACTTTCTGGCACATTCGATGATGCCAGCCATCATGAAAAATTGGCTGTGCTAGCCTCTCAATTTCCATCTGCGGAAACAACCCCACATCTCAATTAAACTGTAAATTGCCCCTTGGCATAATTCCAAATAATCTAAGGTCGAAAATGCATAGGCCTGTGAAAAAGATAAGAGTATAGGGAAATCGTCTAAAAATTTGAGCGAATCACTAATCAGTTCAATCTGGGTTCCCTCCCCTGGGATGATCAAATGAAGAATATGCGTTGATGCTAATTCAGGATGAAATTTGGATACATCTCCCACTGAATACAATTTGCCGGAAATAATTGTCGGTTTTCATGAAGAGAAAAACTATGAATAGGATTATCGGACAAAGGTTTGGGCGAGATGTGAAGTGACTGGGAGAGAGTATTTCCCAAGGACTCCAGATCAGAGAGGCAAAACCTTGGTAAAGGGATCACAACTCGTCCGCCAGTTGTGCATTGAGGAAAAGGGCTATCTTTCGTGACTTCCCGCAGGGGATCTTCCCGAAGGGATTCCTCCCCTCATAAAGGATCGACATATCTTCTGAGTTGATAGTACTAATCTCAGATTCCTTCCCAAGTTTTTCCAATCCGACTCGACATTCAATATCTCCCAACTTTTCCCCAACCCGTTGTAGGTCGTTCTTCTTTATTTTGTAATCATCTTGTTTTGTTCCCCATAGGTCTTAGACCTCTTCCCCCTATTATTTATGTTATCAAGGCACAACCCATCCAACTTTTTATTTTTCTCCTTATTATTTATGTTATCAAGGCAGAGCCCATCCAACTTTTTATTTCTCGCCAATGCCGGCTGAATCTTCAAATTTTGTCTCTTTTTTGCATTTCTCTTTTCATCTCTACTTTTCTCAAACCTTCCAATCGCGAATATTAAATCATCATTAAATCTGAATTGGACACCAGCCTCCGCTATCTCTGGCTGCCTTCCTTTATTGTAGTTCCGTTTTGCATCTTTTTTCTCTCTTTTAGTTTTCTTTACTTTTACCGCAGAAACAAATATTTCGTCATCAAATGGGAACTGAACTCTGACATTTGGTTTTTCATATCGTGCTAAAATTTTTCGAATTTTACGAGGAAAAGCGTGTACAATAAATTTCATCTCCTTTTTCTCTGGTACAATCAGCGCTTCATTTTGGCAAACATTTTTTGGCGTCTCTCACTCGTTAAAAGTGTTCTCAAGTTTTCCATTTTCTGAAAATTTCCAGGAAAAATCATTTTCGCGCGTCTTATTTTCACTATTATGTTGTCTTTTTAATTCCGCATCCCATTTTTGTAGATTATCAATATTTTGAACACGAGTATCAAGTATTTTGTTTTTCCGACAGGGCGGCACATCCTCTCAATTTGTTTTATGAGCGGGTCCACCTCCCCCCGTATTCAACGAAGTTGTGTATATTTTCCGGGCTTCTAACCCATGCCGTTCTCTTATACGTTTGAAAATGTTTGCCTGCAATTATTTGCATTAGTTCTCTTCTATCCTCTCTATCTGCCTCTTCCTTTCGTTCTCTGACTACTGTATCAGCCTCTTCCTTTCGTTCTCTGGCTATTTTATCAGCCTCTTCCTTTTTTCTCTAGCTATTCCAATATTCTCTCTTTCTTCTCTATCTTCCTTCTCTTTTCGTTCTCTGGCTATTCTTTCTTCGTTCATGAAATTTAATATATATTGTGTCATATCTACATGACTACTTTTTCGTGAGCCCTGCTGGATCTCGATTCAACACTGCTCCTTCTAATCAGACTACTTTGATTCCGTCTGTCATTATTTCTTCTTAATTCATTTTCTGAATCTGTTCACTCTCTATCCGTATTTTCTCTTACCCGTAATTCCCCTTCATTGGGCACAGCCTCTGAGGGGTGAGTTCGTCTTGTTTTTTCACATATTATTTCTTCCTTGTTTATTTTGTACCCCCTCCTTTTACCTTTTTACCGCGTATACTTCTTTCCAATTATATTATCTCTTAATCAATTAGTCAATCTTGGCAAGTTTAACAATTGACACACGCAAAAATTATGATGCGCAATTACTATTGTTTATATCAGCGCCCTGTAATGAGATTCAGCAATTTTTCAAATAACCGGAATATCTAGACTTCATGAGGGAATAACGAATTCTTTTGCAGCAAACAACTTTACGCGAGTGAAATATATCTCCGAAAAACGAATTAACAGGGGTTGGACGAGAAAGTAAACCGAAAAACCGCGCGAATATTCCACTAGTGAATTAGCTGTACTAAACTCAAACAGGGGAAGTACCCTGTAAAACATATCACTTATCCTCCCTGGATACTCGTACTCCAAATATAATCTCCTCCTAGGCAGATTACTCAATAGGACAGGTGCCTCCCACCTTCCTTGTCCAATGTGCGCACAAACTGACAAATCCTCCTAATTTGCCGTCTTCAATACTCTTATAACCTTCGTCACTGAAGATTATATCTAAGTCCACCAATTCAATCAAATAATAACCCAACTTTCAACGTTTTCTTATTTGTCCTTAAACCCTGTAATACTTTTCAATCCGGAGATTCCCTCACTGTAAACTCAACTAAATTAATTTCACGTTATTCTTTTTTATTTTTTTATAACAAGGCACAGCCCATTATAGACCTTCGTAATTCTATTAATTGATTCTGTATTTTTTCTCTCTATATGTAATCACAATAGGCCACTCTGTAGGCTAAATTAACTTGTCTCTTCGAAAACGTGGAATTCTTTTACTATCAGTGCTGTTGATAGCTCCTTTTCTTGCTGCCATCAGTTTTGGAGTGGTAAGGTACGGGTGTCACCACTTATTGGTGCAAAAAAGGTGCTACACCACTTACTGGAGGGAAAATCACCCGGCGGCACAAAATTATAATGGGATGCCCGCGCCTACCACACTGGTTCTGTAAATATCGGGTTTGGTAATACCCAATTTACAGTATACCCTGCCCCAGGGTATGATAACGTGATCGAGCGGTCAAATGGCCACTTTAAGGCCAAGAGTGTACCCGACCCGGGTCACCACTAAAAATCTCTAACTATCTCCTTGGAGGTAATGAACCCCCCTGTAGATATAATAATGACGGTATCTCGTAAGTCTGTTCTTACCCTGTCTGGGTTCCGGGAAAATTAGTACACAGTTTGTAGAAAATATCTTACATTTAATCTTCCAAAGGTCATATATCACAAGAGGAATAGGCTTCCCCACATGGGGTTTAAATGTAGACTGACCGAAAAATAATATTCGTTCTGTACACAAACTCTACGTAGGGGTGGACCTTCGCTTGGCCCTGGCCAATCCTCTAAATCCCCATTCAAAGTCCATTCTACTTTTTCTTAACTTCACCTTTCAATAACTCAGACCAGGAATTCAAAAATAGAATTTATTTCAAAGCTTACTTATTGCGAAGGAATCTAACTTAGCAACCAGAATTCAAGTTAGGTATAAAAATTATCTTAAAGGCAAATATAATTACAGAAAAGAAAATGGATCGTTTATCTGAAAAGAAAAGAAACAGGGGTGGAACCCCAACAGAGATAGAAATTAAATTTTTGAGGAGGACACTCCCCCAAACCTTCAGGGCAAGGGTTGTAAGTTATGCCCTGGGGGCACATAAGGTTTTTATAGAAGGCGTTGTCGTAGAATCTTCAAAAAACGCTCATTCTATTGGAAATTCAAAGGACTAGTGCCTTTTTTAATAGTCGAAAGTGATTTGAGGGCAACTAACCCCCCTCTCACGACCACCTTTTCCCCAAACACATCACATAATAAATTTGAAATTTTCATTTTATTCAACGTAGCTTAAAAGTCCGGAAATTAGGTCTCAGAGGAAGAAGAACCCCGACAACCCTCAGAACCAGTGTTGTAAGTTATGCATGCGGTGCATACAAGTTTTTTATAGAAAGTGTTGTCGTAGAAGCTTTAAAAAGGGCTCATTCGATTGGAAATTGAAATGGCTAGTGCCCTTTTTAAAAGACGAAAGTCATTGGAAGACAACTAACACCTATTCCACGCCCACCATTTCCCCAAACATATCCAATCAAAATTTTGAGAAAGCCATTTTGTTCCATGCAGTTTAAAGTTCAGGAAATTATACCTTTGAGCTGGAAACTTCCCCAGAGACTTCAGGGCAAGGGTAATAAGTTTTGCCCTGGGGGAATATAAGTTTTTATTGAAACCTTTGTCGTAGAAACTTCAAAAAGGGCTCATTCGATTGGAAAGTTCAAAGGTCCAGTGCCCTTTTTAGTAGCCGAAAGTGATTTGAGGGCAACTAATCCCTCTCTCACGCCTACCTTTCCCCCTAAAACATCCAATCAAAATTTTTAGATAGCCATGTTGTTCAGCGTAGTTTATTTCCAGATAGAGATTATCTTTTTGAGGAGGACACTCCCCCGCAGCCCTCAAGGCAAGGGTTGTAAGTTATACCCTGGGGGGCATATAATGTTTTTTATAGAACGCTTTGTCGGAGAAACTTCAAGAAGGGCTCATTCGATTGGAAATTGAAATGGCTAGTGCCCTTTTAAATAGTCGAAAGTGATGGGAAGGCAACTAACATCCCCTTCCACAACCACCATTTCCCCAAACATATCCAATCAAAATTTTGAGATAGCCATTTTGTTCCAGGCAGGTAAAAGTTCAGGAAATTACACCTTTGAGCAGGACACTCCTCCCACAGTCTTCAGGGCAAGGGCTATGAGATGTGTCCTGGGGGCATATAAGGTTATTATTGAAATCTTTGTCATAGAAACTTGAAAAAGGGCTCATTCGATTGGAAATTCAAAGGGCTATTGCCCTTTTTAATAGTCGAAAGTGATTAAAGGGCAACTAACCCTCCTCTAAAGCCCACCTTTTCCCCAAACACATCCAACCAAAATTTTTAATAGCCATTTTGTTTCACGCAGTTAAAAGTTCAGGAATTTATGCCTTTGAGCAGGACACTCCCCCCACAGTCTTCAGGGCAGGGGTTATGAGTTATGCCCTGGGGGCATAAAAGTTTTGTAAATTAGTTTTTTAAGGATGACAGCCCCTCCCCCCCACAAACCTCATGGTAAGGTTTGTAAGTTATGTCTTGGGGGCATGTAAGGTTTTTATAGAAAACGATGTTCTAAAAACATCAAAAAGGGCTCATTCAATTGGAAATTGAAAAGACTAGTGCCCTTTTAATAGTCTAAAGGGATTGAAGGGCAACTAACCCCTCTCTCACGACCACCATTTCCCCAAACACATCCAATCAAAGTTTTAAGATATCGAATTTGTTCAACGTAGTCAAAAGTTCTGGAAATTAGGTCTTTTAGGATGATAACCCCCTTAGAGCCCCTTAGTCATTTTGTTCAACGTAGTTGAAAGTTCTGAAAATTATGCATTTAAGGATGACAAACCCCCCAGAGCCCCCAGGGCAAAGGTTGTAAGCCCTGGGGGCATATAAGGTTTTTATAGTTAGAGTTGTCGTAAAAACTTCAAAAGAGGTCTTTTAATTGGGAATTGAGAGGGCTAGTGCCCTTTTTAATAGTCGAAAGTGATTGGAGGGTAACTAACCACCCTCTCACACGTGACATTCCCCTAAACACATCCAATGAAAATTTTCAGATAGCTATTGTGTTCAACGTAGTAGAATGCTCTGTAAATTAGGTCTTTGAGGGTGACAACCCTCCCCCCCCCAGCCCTCAGGGAAAGGGTTGTAAGTTATGCCCTGGGGGCATCTAAGGTTTATGTTGAAAGCGTTGTCGTGGATACTTAAAATGGGCACATTTGATTGGAAATTGAAAGGGCTAGTGCCTTTTTTAATAGTTGAAAGTGACACTAACACCCCTCTCATGCCCACCATTTTCCCAAACACATCCAATCAAAATGTTGAGATAGCCATTTTGTTTAACGTAGTTGAAAGTTCTGGAAATTATGTCTTAGAGGATGACAGCCACCCACACAGCCCTTAGAGTAAGGGTTGTAATTTATGCCCCAGGGGGCCTATAAGGTGTTTATAGAAAGCGATGTCGTAGAAACTCAAAAACGGCTCATTTGATTGGAAATCGAAAGGGCTAGTGCCCTTTTTAATAGTCGAAGGTGATTTGAAGGCTTGAAATTTTGATAGTAAAGATCGATGTGGGTATACTGTATGATTTTATTTTGTCGTTGTTGCTTAGAACAGGGCACTTCATATCGAAGGAGTTGTCGTAGGAACTTCGAAAAGGGCTTATTTGATTGAAATAGAAAGGGCTGATGCCCTTTTTAATAGCCGAAAGTAATCGGAGGGCAATTAATCCCCATCCCACGCCCACCTTCCCATTTGCCTTTATTATTAACAACTAAATGTAGCCTTAAGATTAAATCAAAATGCACTATGTTAATGCTAATTCCTAGTAAGGCATCTCAGCAGTATCTCAAGAACGACTGAGGGTATTATGTTCCAGCTTTTGGGGGTACTTCTGCTCTTAAAATTTAACCAAGTCAAAATAGCATAAGTGTATCCAAGCCAACAAAGAAAGTAAGCAGATTTTTTTGCGAATGGTATCAAGTTTTCCATTTCAGGTCAACTAGAGGAGGTAGGAAACTAAATTAAACACCACTATTTGTGTCCAGATTTTTAAACGTGTTTATTTTGTTAGAAATTGCTGAAAATTTTTCTCCAAAATAGAAATAGCAGGCCAAACTATAAAGTCTTAAAAAAACGAAAAAATTTAAGTATTATTTTCTTTTTCCCTGAAAAGACTATGTCAATATAAAACAAACAGGAATCAATTAAAAAAAACTTTTTCCACAAAATAAGTTTTTCAAAGAAAAGTAAAGAACTCCATTAAACAAAAAATGACCAAAAATAAAACCAAATAATCTACGTAGCGTGAAACTACCGCAAATCAGTATCGATAAATAAATTGAACCCAAAACGAACACAAATTACAATAAATAACCGAGTCAAACTCAAAACGAGCAGAAATTAACATAAGTTGGGCTCAAAACCCCTATGCCTTCCCAAGGCAGGAACATAATTTGTACTTTACTGAAAAAATACAAATGAATGAGTATTGTCAGTTCAATATAAATATACTGATATTTAGTAATCAAAATGTTAATGATATTTCATTTATTAAAGTTATAAAAGTAAGAACATTTATATTTTTTTTTTCAGTAAAGCGGTTTATCAAAGATAATGACTAGAGTTTTCTCCAGCTCGATTAGCACGCTCGCTAGCGTGCATAAGTGTAGAATAAACACACCAGATATCGCTTGGGTTGTGGTTAATCCTTGGCAAAAAACGAATATTCGATTTTCCCGGATAAGATAGCTTTTGGTGCATTGACAACATAAAGGCCAACCAGCTCATGTATGAGCTTTTGAAAAAGCCAGATATGCACCAGAGCGTTTCATCCTCCATTCATTGTCATAAGTGTCACTGTTATTTGTCAAGCAAACAAAAGTCCTTGGTTGCGACTTAGCGGGTTTTTGGTAAGTGTAGAAGGGCAGGGTGCCGATTGACTTCATCTCATCTCCACGTACTTTTTTTCTTGGCACTTAAAGCTCCGTTGCCGGAAACTCAGGTGTAGACACTTCAATAATACCCATTCCATGAAAGGTATTCAGGCCGTCCATAGCAGCAATATTATAATCGACTTTTTCTCCTACATACTGAAAAAAAGTGCTTTCTCTTTGGACTCTTCCAACAACGTTTGATATACTGCTCCACATCTCTCAAATCTTTTTACCTCTGAGTACGAAGAGCAGAAGCCGAGATTGTGCAGTGTGTCCATTAAAAATCGGGATGAAAAATGGTGGTGAAGCTGCTAAGCCAATCCTATTTGTACAGGAGACATTAAACCCCGTTGTCTGCATGCCTGCATTATAGCGTGTCCGATAGAAGATATTAGACGAGGCGTGTCTACACTTATCGATGAAAGTAGTAGACAAAGAGATGGGCACACGAAGTTCAAACACTTCTCTACTAACGATATTTCGTTAAGAAATTCGTAGGAATCCTTCCTGGTCCTTCCTGGTTTGATTTCACTTCTCATTATTCTTCCAACGACTTTGATGAGCTGATCCCTTTCTCTGTTTTCACTATCTGCTTTCACCTCTTGATGATATTCTCGTAATATCTTGTCAACCGTATCTCTAAATATTACGAGCGCCTATTTCCCGTTTGAATCGGACACAACCACTCGTTCGCCATACTCAGTGACTAGCAAATCCTTGGCTTGACGTAAGTTGTATGTCAAATTATCACAGTTAGTTTCAGAGAGAATATGAGCCGCCTTTCTTAAAATGATCGTCAGAGGTACAGGTTCTTAACTGTTGGCATAGCACCGAGGCGCTTCTTCGCGAGCGGCTTTCCTTGCACTATCGCACGGTCTTCCCTTCTGTTTGTTTGGTGGAGGTACGTCCCTCACTTCTGCTTGACCTCAGGTTTTTTTAGGAATCTTTTTTCCTGTCCTGAACCTTACGGAGCATATTTGATGATAAACGGCATCTTCTGCATGAAGATCAGAAGTATTTGAATTTATCCGACCAAACACTGTCGCGGCCCACTGATCGTTCCTGCTCTTACACATTTCACTAATCAAGCAGTCGAAGCTATGAGTTCGTACTGCATAAGTTTCAGCAAATTCGCGACTTGTGATCTTGTATAATTTCACTGCTAGACCACAAAATAGAAAGTTCTTCGAAAAATCAAAGCTTGGAGCTGAAGATCTAGTCGGGGGAACTGCAACCGGTTCTTTCTGCTCAAGTTTCCTCTGAGCGTTCTTTTCTCTGTCGATCCGACGTCTGTCACTGAAGTTACGACGACACGCGGTGTGGACTTCATTTCCGGTCGTCACAGTCATGCTACTACCTCTTTCTTCGCTTGAGCTATTCACGGCATCGGCTTCTTTCTCGTATAATATGGGAGTGTTTTCACCGGGTTTGATGCTTCTTTGGCATATCGGGCAGACCATGTTTTTTTCGTTGACGGTTCTGGAAGAAAAAGAGACTACTTAATTTATTTATTTTATTTATTTAATATACATAAAAATACAAAAAAATTAACCCCCAACAGAGAGCAGAGCTCGTAAGATTAGGTGTGTAAATAATGGGACATACACAAAACGAAACTTCTCGTAATAATAATAATAGCAAAATTAACTTAATTAACAAAAAAAAAAAATAACAACGAAAACTTTGAAAACAAGGACTAAAAGAAAAGAAGGGAGAAAAGAAATACTGGACAGGAAAGAAATTCTGAGAAAGAGGGGCATGGGAGGCCGTCCCACCATGGATCCAAACGAAATGAATTCGGTATAATCCCGAACCAAACGGTTTTTCCATTAATTCATACCACTTGTTTGTTCAGTCAATCCAGGCACAATCAAATCAAAATACAACCCATCGACACCTAGAAGAACAAACTCAGCTTGAATGATACACAGTAGATGGCATTGCACAAATGAAGTTGAAAAGCAGAAACGATTATCCGCTCTATTCAAAAATCAGAACCATAATCCTAAACACTACCTCACTAAATACTTCTACTCAACGCTGGCGGATCTTCTGTCTTTTATTCGCGGAACTAAAAAAAAAAACGGCACAAACCTTGTATATAGCCTTGAATACGCCAGTATTATAGCAAGTACTATGGTAGATGGCTCCACTTATTATAAAGAATGACTCTAAGGAATGGAAACCGCAAACTGGGGGGGGGAGTGGAGTCTTGAATACTGGTTTGAAATTAAACTGTTTGAGACTCGTATTCTAAGGTGCCATTCCTAGCTTGATTGGAAATGGTGAATCAACTGATAAGTGATTAAAATAACTAGTTCATTTTGGTCACCTTTCACAGCCGTTTTGGATAAGATGAGTTATTTGACCACTTAAACTCAAGTTTTTAACTTCATTTTCGAATTCGCCACCATTGATTTCATAGGAAACTACCAAATAATCCAGAAGCCTCTTAATTTCAAGTTTTGAAATTAAGAGTTTATTGTCTTGTACCTAAACCTATAGAGGAGGGGCCAAATGAACATGTAAAATATTGTTCGCCATATGGATTAAAAGTTGTAGAAACGCTTACATAGGATAAAGCTACATTATAATTTAACAATTTTTTTTCGTATAGGATCCCTCTGGAATATAAAATTTTGGGGGAATTTGAGTCTGTTATTGAGTAAACTTGAGAATATTTGGGGAAGTATAAACAGGCGGCTTTTGGTTATGCCATAGTCAAATAAGGAACTAGTTAAATACTCGGAGAACCTAGGCATTTTTGCCATATTGAGGGGTTAAGAGAACTTATAAAAGGCGCAGAAGTTTCCCTAGATGAAATATATGAAACGAATAAATAGATGATAATTATAGAGTCTGACGAAGCTATCTAAGACAGTAGAACGTGCTGGATTTGCAAAAAATTCTCGGAAAACGACTAAAAACCAATAGAAAAACACTCAGTTAGGGACCATAATCATATTACAGGGAGTTTTTGAGTCATGGCACATAGTGTATGTAATTCCATCTTAAGGAGCAAGCTTTACATGCCAATTAACTTTCACAATCTTCTCCTATGATATAAAACATATTTTGCTAGGTTTCTTAAAGAGTCAAATCTTCAACTTTGAGTTTGCGCTTCTTGTTTAGACAAGTGAAAATATATGTCACTAAAAGTGTCATGGAAAAATGGTAATAATAGAAGATATAGCGTTCAATTTTGTTATACATTTAATTTTCTGCCGACATCTCTCGAAAGTCCAGTTTAAGTAGTATTGCCACTCTGCTTCCGATGACACCCATACGGACTACTCCTTTCTTCCATTGGTTCGATGGCGCAAGAAGAAGGTTTAACGGCGCATCCCTCTTTTGGCGAGAAGGTGCCGCAATTCTATGCAAATTATCACCCCTGGCAAGATTCCCAGGATTCCAAGTGTTTCAGTATTTTATTTTATATGATTAATCGGAGTGTGGTCGGGATAATAGGGAAATTAACAAGGGGAGCTCCTCGCACGTGTTTCTATCTGGCAAGACTCCGGCCCTGGGAAGGTTTAACATGCCCAGGCAAGATTTGACACATCCAGGCAAGATTCCAGCCCAAGCAAGATTTGACATGTCCAGGCACGATTTGGCACGTCCAAGCAAGATTTCCGCCCTGGCAAGATCTGGCATGCCCAGACAAGAGTCCTGGGTGTTTCAATTACTTGGAATGTGGTCGGTATAATTCACATGTAGTAATAACGGGAGATTAATAGGGGCTTTCTGGAAGTTAGATAAGTGAAGTTTCTAGCCCCTCGCACCTTTACAATGCGGTTAGTTGTTTCTACCGGAGCCCTTTGACGTCACGGCAGCCATAGAGAAATAGTATTGGATTTCTAGGACAGCCCTTTGACGTCACGACGGCCATAGGGAAAAAAAATGCTTTTTCTAGGCAAAATTCCCCATGTCTGAACGTTTATACATGTCCAAAATTGCCTCCTAGGTGGAAGAAGCCATATTGTTTTTTCTCCGATACAAGTTTAAACATGCTTCCCACCAACACTCCCCCACGTTGCTTTTCTATTAACAGCCTTAGAGTACTTTCCCTTCAAAGATCCCGGTGTGCTGGGAAGTCTATAAATAGGCAGGGTAAGGACTATTTCTCATCAGTCTCATATAACTAGTTGAAAACACAACAAGTATCTTAAATAATGGATAACTCCTACTAAAAAGTAAGTGCTTTTTTCTAGTATCTCCCCTCTCCCCACCAAAAAAAATCCTTCCACTTTGCGTTGTTTATACTCGTTTTAAAGCATAAAATACCCTCTTTTTACCGTGAAAACCCATCCCCCCAATTTGATAACAATTAATTTTTTTGAAAAGAAATTATTCGTTTCGTCAAAAATAGCGCTTTTTCTGCAGCCCCTTTCCTCTTCTCACATGTTTAAAACCTTAGTATGCGATTAATCAGAATAGAATGGTCTCTCTTGCGGTCTCAACAAAGACATCTGTTATTAAGAATGCGGAAAGGTTGCTTTTGCTGTCGATTAATAAACCTTACGAGGATGTGAAGCATTTACAAAATTCTAGGCCAGATTTCTTGCAAATTCTACTGGTTGGTTTTCTTGAAATAAAGGTTCTAGGGAGCTATTTTTCGATTATTCTCTGCCTATTAAAGACGGATTTTTTCTTTTTCTAGTGCATTTAAAACATTTCTTAAATTATATGTTTTTTTCTTCTAAATGGTAAAAATAGGAACATTTATTTCCACGCTGAGGCTACAGACTACTTATTGTCAGGTTTATTTCTCGCAATGCACGTATTAAATTTTTTTTTCTAAATGGTAAAAATAGGAACGTTTATTTCTATTCTATGGTTACTAACTGTTGGGTTTATTAATCACAATCTGTATAATGAAAATGTTTCATTTCTAAGCCTACTTTTTGCTTTCTTGAAAAGGGGACACCTATTTAAAAGCTTAATAGGGTTTGAATGTTAATAGCCAAAAAAAGCATTCTTTTTTTCTGTGGTTGTTGTAGGGGTTTCTAGAAGAGGGTATTGTTTTTATACTTGATTTCCCTTCTAAGAGCTCTAATGTATACTAAATTCTGTCTCTTCAACGTCCCCAAAACCTCACAGGAGAAATGTAGTCTCATCTATGCACCCTCATAACATCTCAGGGTCATCTGTGCGAGCTGTGAGACATATGCAAGCCCCTCTCCATCGATCCCCCATGCTGCCTAGTGAAGTTACAGCCCCGGCTGCACAAGCCCGTTATGGTAATGGCCCGGCTGCAAAAGATCGTGATGGAGATGATACAATCCATTTTAGCCCCAGTCCCACAGCAGGGCTTTCAGTGCAAGATACAATGCGTGACTCCTCTAGGCAAGCCGTAGGCCAAACACTGCCTCCTTGTTATGTAATATCTGAGCTATCAGCTACCCGTCAGGTCTCGGTTTATTCTCGTCAAGTGTCTCCATCAAGTGTCGAGCCTTCCATGCAAGATAAAATGGCTGGCCCCTCCAGGCAAGTCATAGATCAATCACTGGCTCCCTGTCGTGTAATTTTCAAGCCTCCAGCTTCCTGTCAAGTGTTGGATCAATTTGAAGACGTGAGTATATTTTTCAACCTAATAAAGCTATTTTCTACCTCTCATAGAGCCTTTTACTAGTTTCTTATCAACTTAATAATAATGAATTTTATATTCTCAGCCTACTAATGTCATTTTTTCACTCTTTTCTAATCTTTAAGTGTCTACCTTTGACTTTTCAGCTTATTTACCTCCCCCCCCCCTCCCCCTAGTTTTATAGACTCAGACTCCAACAGAAATAGCTAAAAAATAATATAATTTTTCAGGCTTTGAAGGATACTTTTACGCTAATAAGTGCTTACTCATTAGTTTTATCAATATTTATGGCTTTTCCTTAGAATATTAAAGCTTCAGGTTACATGCCCCCCTCCATACTTAGTTTTAAAGAAATCTAAATAAGGCTATTTTCAGCTTTTTTGGCCGATTTTAACTTGTCAGAGACATTGTCAGCTTTTTAATCTAAATTCTATTATTCATTTAAGAGCCTACTCGTTTTATATTCTACCTTTTTGCTAGAATATTGAAGTTTATGGTTATATCCCCCCTTGTTTTACACGACTCTGCCCTTTGAAATAAGTAAAATAAGGTTGTTCCTAGCCATTTCACTCTAATAATGTAATTTTTTTACGTGTCAAAGAAACTACTCTTTTCTAATCTTTAAGTGTCTACTTATTTAAGTTCCCCCCAGAAATAATGTCATTTTCACTCCTTTCTAATTTTTAAGTGTCTACTTATCTACTACCCCCTATTTTCAAGAGACTCCCCCCTCAAAAATAAGTAAATAAAAATGATTTTCATTCATTTTTCAAGCTAATAAAACTATTTTTTTTTATCTCTCAGAGACATTAAAAGGGTTATTCACTAAGAAGGTTATTTCAGGGATCCTAATAATGGGGTAGATATCAGAGTACACACCAGGGGGAAATGGCGGCATTCATTTTCAGGAAATATTTAAGAACGTGACTCAAAGAACTTAGGAGACATATGACCCTTCCCCCTTCCGGTTAGCTCTATTCATGACTATTTTTTTACTTTTTCAAGGCTGAAATTGAGCGGCTCATGGCCCAATTCATTGGGGGAGGACCAACACCCCCATAAGAAGCCACCGACGGATTGTTAGCCTGGGCTGATGCATTTATTACCAGATGGCCAGAGCTAAATTCCCCCTCGGTAAGACGGCTTTCAAACATAAGCTTTAAAATTCTTAACTGCTAGTAAGGAGGTCTAAGCTTTTAATAAAACCAAAAAGCATCTTTTCAGAGCCTTGTAACATTTATTATCAGTACTGTTGGCATAGGGGATACCTTTCAATGCTTCATGATATATACAAAGGATGCCCTATGGAAGGGACATTTCATTTATACCACTAGTATGGCCCAAAGGGGCCCTTTACATACATGGTCAGTAGTAGGGGGTCTAGAGTTCTAAGGGTGCATGATACCCTTTCATGATGCAATGATGCGTTCCAAAGAGTATTGAGGGCTAAATGAGTTGAAGGGCTTCATGGTACCCATAACACAATGATACATTCTATACTCATTCTCTCTTTTTCATAGGACCAACGTGTTCTAATAAGCTTATATGCTCTTTTTTTTTCTAGGTTAACAGAACACCAACACCTCAATTCCGCGTCAGTGTCTATCAAAGTGAACACAAGGGGGGTTTAAGTGCGGAACCGAGTCCGGCCAGTGTGGCTCCAACTAAGTTTAATTTAGATATTTTTGTGCGGGGTATCGGCCTTGATATCGACTATGAATGGGTTGAAGATCAGTTATCATCGAGTCAGGTCGAGACAACGCTCGCCATGGACAATGAATTAGGGGAGGAAAGTGGAGCTGGCTCGCCACAATTATATTTATCCGATACCGCTTTGCACAACATTCAGGTGTGTATGGCCGAGTTTTTTTATCCATTCAATTCCCTATCAAGTGGTAGTATTCATACGGATCCTATAGACCTCGCACACTCCTATGTCTGCATGGTTCGGGCACTTCTTGAAAACTATATGTGGGAGTCAGGAGAACGGGACTCTTTAAAAGCATCCATCACGTTTAAATAATTTTTTTAAATGCAAGTTTGGGTGTTTTGCGTGAGCATCACATAGAGACAAAGATGGAGACACTTCACCCAGATTTGCATAATTTTGAGGGTGATTTTTCGGATTGGGTGGGTGAAATTTCTAATAGGATGGAGGGGTATAATGAGAATGGGAGTGGGTTATCGATTTTATTTATTGAAAAATTAGAGCTTAACAATACTAAATTTAAAAAGGAATTTGTTTTAAGAGGTGGGAGGGGGAGTGGGGGTGTAAAATATAAAGCAAATTTAAAGGGGTGTCAGGGTTTACAACGATTTCGTTTCGACACAGGGCTTCAGTGTTTCAAATATTCCGTCCTTGTTGCAGGACATAAACCCTTGAAGAAGAATGGCATTAGTAAGACAAAGTTGGACGATTTGGCAGTTAATGGTTGTGAGGAAGGGTCTGAATTTCCAAAAGTAGATTTCCAAAGAGTAGTCGTTTAAAATGACATTATCCAACAAAACTTAAGGGGATTGACATTTTTAAAGGACAAACGAGCATTTAAAAGTTGGGGTTAAAATTTTACAGTTTGATGAAGAATGTAAAGAAGGGGAACTTAGTGATAAAAAGGGGGAATTTCTTCCGTAAGGGTACCGTCCATGAATCAGTGAAACACTGGGTATGGCTTCCTTACGAGCCTACCAAAGTTCCTGAATCAATTGGTCAATTTTTTTCCTATCCCCCATATTAGCAGGGTTTTAAGTGAGGGTAAGTCTGTCTAGGTAAGTCTCACTAGGGTTTAGTGAGGTGCGTCTGTCTAGGTTTTATACTGAATTAAAGTTAAATAATCATTTTAGATACTGCAAGCGTCATGGGTACCAGTCTGTGGAAACGGTTTCAGTGGGCAATGCTACCTTACGGTTCAAAAGCTTTCAGAACACGCTGTTGCAGAGAAACAAGGGTCATTGGATATTGAGGTTGCGCTAACGGATGTGTCGGATCATTCAAATTTGAATCGTGTGAAAATACATGAAGCCATTGCGATCTCTATTGCGCATGCACGACGAGATTCAAGTAATACCACGCAATTGGCAGATCTTATTGAGACGTTGGGTAGTGAAGATTGTGTTGGCACAGCCATGGTTGCTCCTATTAAGACAGCAAATGAGGCAATTCTACGGCTGCACAGTACACATTATCCAATAAGTCTATCACCAGAAGACGAGTTGGCTATTACATATAAGAAAATTTGTTGGGTTCGCAAGAAAAAAATTAACGAGGGGGATGCAAAAGCCCGGGACCATGATCATTTATGGCACGAAATTTCATCAAGGGAAGTAACTTTCGTGGGGTTGCGCATAAATCGTGGAATTTAAATGTTACACAGCAATACTTTCTACCGGTTTACATGCACAATTCCAACTACGATTTGAAATTCATATTACCAGCATTGGCACGATTACAGAAGGGTGAAGTTGTAGATGGTGCATGGGTAGATGTTAGTTTTTCTTACAATATCATACCAAAATCATCTGAAAAGTTGCTAGTCTTAGAATTTAAATGGTAAGCAATTGATAATGGTAAAGTCAAGTTCAATAGAATCCGTTTCCTTGGTTCCTTAGTTTCTTCCCTAAATCCCTAGGTCAACTCAGTCAAGTACAGAAAACCGGTGATTTTGATAGTTTCCCCCTCCTCAAACAGCGCTTTTCAGATGAGGAACTGTATAATTTATTAACGTGTAAGGGCATGTACCCCTATGAGTACTACAGCTCCGGCTTGAAGCTAAGTGAGGAAAAATTACCACCCATCGCAGAGTTTTATGATTCACTTCGCGATTGTCGGATATTGTCTGTAAAAACACGGACAAAATTCATGAAAAATTCTGGTTGGATTTGGGGTATTATTTTTCCACTTCTCATCTGGGATGGATTTAATTCTTAAAATCAGTGAAGCAGAAATAGGTCTGATTGCCGGCGTGGATCAGCAGCTGTTTGCAGAGATCCATGCGGGGAGGGTATGTTTTCTAGGGGGACTTGAAACCACCCCGACTGGACAATGCACCATTGAAAAGTCGGACGCCGTTTTTTTGGATATGAATTCCCTTTATCCGTCAGCAATGTCTCACTTTTATTTGGCGTTTGGGTATTACCAATGGCTTGACAATCCTTCTGGTCCAAATTTCCCCAACATTCACGCTTTAGAGGAAAATGGACCACAACAATGGTTTTTCGAAATTGACGGTGAAATACCTCTGGAACTTCTTGACTCGGTAAAAGACTTTGTTTTTCCTTGCATCAATAGACCGGTGCCTAGGGACTCTTTGAGTCCCTACAATTTATCTTTAGTAGAGAATAAAGGTATTTATTGGACACCATCAAAACAAAAGCTTATTGCCGATCTTGAGCCGAAACGGAAGATTTTGTACACCACATTCTTTTGCGGAGGATGCTAGCCAACTGTTTCAATGTCACAAAGATTCATAGAGCCCTCCAATTTGATCAAAAGCCTTGCATGAAGACGTTTGTTGACACCTTTGTCAATAAACGGTCTCAAGCGAAAACAAAGGTCTAAAAGGAGATCTTTAAACTCATTTTAAATTCGGCCTTTGGTAAAATGTGTGAGAGTGTACCTAACAGGAGTCGTTGTGACGTAGTGACTGACCCAAACAAATTTTTCCGAATCATTGCGAATCCAAACTTCACATCATTCACGATCCTATACTCCAATATGGTCCTTTTACACAGAAAAATGATACATGTAGTTTTAAATAAGAAAATTGCCACTGCCAGTGCCATTTTAGAAATTTCAAAGAAACTCATGTTGGAGTTTTATTACAATGTGTGTAAGCGCCAATGACCGGAGATGGGACAAGTTCAGGTGTATTATGGAGACATTAATTCGCTCCTGTTGAAAATTAAAACAGATAGTCTGTTACATGATTTGGAAAATGGAGAATAAATCAGCTCTCGGATGGATTATGCCATCTGGGATGAGCCCCTCTATCCGGAGCTGGTGAAACGCCAGGCCCCAAATAAGTTGCTTAAATTAAAATCAGAGACAAGAAGTGACTTGGTATCGCATGGTGTATTTCCCGGTCCAAAGGTGTACTGCGTGGAAAAGCACAATGAGACTACCAAAAAAGAGTGCAAGGGGGTGCTCTGGCACTACGTAAAAGAAAATTTCGACATGAATGTTTATAGGAACTTTATAGAAAATAATTTTGTTCCAAGAGCGAGTGTCACGGCCATTTTCTCTTTAAAATATAAAAAATATATATAGCCATGTCCACCATATCGGACAAAGTCTATGTACTCGAGGGTGGTGTGAAAAAACTACCACATGCACACTACCTTACTCCAGATCGAGCTGAATGTGTAAAATCTAAAAAACCACTCGGTCTGGAGAAAGAACTATAGTTGAGGGAGGGGGAGGGGGCCGTTTGTTAGGGGAAGGTGGGCCTTTTTTTGCGTCATCAGCTCAGTACTACCTTTTTTTATCCCAGTGTTCTTATATATATTTTTTTCTTTGTGCGAAACGGTAATTTTCAAGTGTGTATTTTTATATTTGTTTTGTAAAGTGTTTATTTACTTACTCTTGCCCCGATGGCGTTTGCTGAACGCCGCGGGGAGCCTCCAACCACTGGTCACTGCAGTTGCCGGCCGCGGGTGCCTTGCTTCCAATGTCTAATTACATGTTTATTGTGAATATATTTTTTTGTGTCGTTGTATATATATATATATATATATATATATATATATATATATATATATATATATATATATATATATATATATATATATATATATATATATATATATATATATATATATATATATATATATATATATATATATATATATATATATATATATATATATATATATATATATATATATATATATATATATATATATATTTGTGAATTAAAGAAACCGTGTATTCTATTTCCTCTGAGTATTTATTCAACAGATTGAGGTTAGGTTAGTGGCATTTTGACATTAGAGGAGTATGTATCAATTTAAAATACTATTCAGATCATTTCTTTGTGGGCCATCCATGTCCAGTAAAATAACACTTTTAACGAAAATAATTCAAAATCTTGATAAATTGTTTTTAGAGAATCCAAAAAATATCTATTATTGCTATAGTGTATGGCAAGAATCTTATGACAAAACAAAAAAAAAGATTGATCCAAGCATAAAATCCATACAAGGACTTGACCTGTTTATTAGCATTACGCCCAACTCGTGGTTGATTATTAACGATTTAGTTGAATCTACTGAAGAATGATCGCAGGAAATGATACAATTATTAACAGTCTGGCATCATCACAAAAAATTTCTGTAACTTTTGTGCTCAATAATCTTTTTCATCTGGGTAAATGTATGAGAACACTTGGTTTGAATTGTACCTACTATATTATCTATAGAGTTGTTCGTGATTCAAGTTCTCTTAGAATTCTATACAAACAAATCTATCCTGGCGAATAGATCCTTTTGCTTTCCGCGTACAATCAAGCGACTAATAAACCCTATGGTTACGTGTGATTAGACCTGAATCAAAACATGCCCGAAGAGTTGTGTGTAGTCACTGATATTTTTGAAAATGAAATTCCTGTATATCTACCGGTGGATAGTAGAAACGATCATAAGTCGTAATCATGACGTTGAAGAAGCTACATGAACACCGGCAGCCAGTTCAAAACCACGGCGTAGGAAAGCAATACTCAAGCATGGCATTGACAAGGTATTTATTAATCTCGTGTCGGAACTTTGCTTAAATTTAATGGAAGGTAATGTTCAACTGTCAGATGGTGTTTGACTACAGACCAAGCAAAATCGGTCATTTGTACGTGCTCTAGCTTGCGAAAAAGGCAAATTGTAAAAGAAAGTGTCTTGTTCAAGCAGGGGTAGCTTTTTTACACTTTCACTACCAATAATCACCGGACTCTTAAACACTTTTCTCTAGAAATTGCTAAAACCTATAAATTGACGCCATTTGAACTTGCTCTTTCACCAAAACAGCACTTTCAAGATAATCTTGATAAATTTATTAACAAAGAAACAAATACCGATGATGAAAAACTAGTTTTGCTTCAAAATACCCTTCGACGTGTCAACAAACATAAGCCTTACCGTGAAAAACCGATCAAAGTAAATTTCATTGATCAACCTTCTGAAATTAGTGAAACACCGAAAAAAGGTGATTTATTAACAAGTGTTGTTGGCCAATCGTATCAATATATAATTGAAAATATGACTTCATTTGTATACCCCTTTGTCAAATTATCATACAAGGAGTTTGGGACTGTGAACGAATTGTGTCGTGCTATCAACAAAAAGTTTCTTATTGTAAAATGGTGCATTTCAATTCAATTATTCAAAGGAAGAAAGTAAAATCTACATTATTTTACCCATTGACAATGAAAAGGTTATTCTCAAGGATAATCTAAGGGAAGTTCTTGGTTTTAAACATAATGTAATCAATAATAAAAGTGCTGGAAGCGCTAGTGGTATGAATCGTGTCATTTTCGTAGAGTACCCACCCGCCTTCTCCTCAGGAAGTTGTATATTTCTTTACGTACCCTTTGTCGAGAGATCAAGAGTCGGTAATACCAATGCCCCTCTTCTATGTGTTCTTGAACGAAAAACATTTAATGGCCACATTCACCACTTCAATATAAAGCACCTTCAATACGTCCCAGTCGATACTTCGTATTTGGAGCTCTGTCAGTTAACATTAAGAATTGAATTGGTTGATCCTCTAGCAATAACAAACGGTTTGGCTGTAAATACATGTCACTTTCGACCCAATCAGTGAAATGGCTAATAGAACTCAGTTTGTATGATCTGATATTGATTGTTATGTTGCTACTAATGGACCATGGCAGCTGGATAATGGAATGGACTATTATAGGGGTCGTTCGTCAGTGTCCGGGTATGGTCTCGACAGTTGGTTTGCTAAGCTTTTTCGCTCTGGACTACCCCTGTCTAAAAATACATTGCACCAGTTGCAGCGGATTTTGCATCCTCTACATTATATGATTGGGGCTCTGGGAAAGATATTCAAGAAAGTATTCGCAAAATCTTAGGTCGAGCGCGCTATCCCTGGGCGATCGATTGAAACAGCACGGAAAAGGTTTAAAAAGGGTACGAAAGACCTCATCACTCATCAGTTACAAGTCAGCCCGGAAGCGTAAATCATCAAAGAAAATAAAAATATCCGAAAAGGATTTCATTTCGTAGAAAAAATGGCATATATACCACATAAAGATTCTCTCCCTTCAGTCACCTCATCTTTAAATATTTTCAATGTGGAAAATTTAGATGTCAGTTTAAAACATGGATACTTT
The DNA here is from genome assembly GCF_049724085.1 of Artemia sp. Qi Xiang Cuo. NCBI lineage: Eukaryota > Metazoa > Arthropoda > Branchiopoda > Anostraca > Artemiidae > Artemia > Artemia sp. Qi Xiang Cuo. The sequence continues at coordinate 26,137,595 of NC_142797.1, read as the reverse complement.
GAACAATTTTATCCGTAACAACCGCTCTCTGAAAATGTCCATTTTCAAATTTAATCGCATGAAGACTACTTTATCGATTTGAATTCGACATTTATAGATTCAAATGCCATTGTTAAAAATTTAAGAATGAAAAACTAAGTGCAGCCGAGGGGTTATCCTACGAAATTTATGTACTAAACAATTTATTTTGACAAATAAGTGTATACATAAATGTAACGTCGGCGAGTATGAGCAACTATCTTTCAAATTATGCAGGTTATATACAATTCATTTTGATGAATCCGATGTCCTATAAGCAGTTGAGGGTACAAGCACTGGATTATGATAATAAAACAGAAATACTGACGCCACTAATATTCTTAGAGAGGCGACAGCTAAAGATTTACATTCAGTTGGAAAAATAAACCATGAGATATTTAATATACATCAATGGTTGCCTCCCAATGTAAAGATTGATATAAAGCTACAACTTGAACCGTCCAATTATATTATCCAAAGAGTACTGGACGCTGCTCCCGATGTAACAATCTCTTTCACGTTGGCAATGCTCCATGTACGAAAACAACAAGTTGTGAGTTCTGTTGCTTTGTCAATTCAAAAATTAATAGCCTCTGGAAATAATATCGAATTGCTCGTGCCTCATACAATCACGAATCGACGCCATATTTCTGCAGGTACGCGTACCTATACCGATTCGTCATTTATAGATGGTGAAATTCCTTCAAAATTGTATTGGCTTTTGTAAAAAGTTTTAGCAATGCTGGACCATAGACAGATTCCCTGCATAAATTTCAACTGTTTGGACTTTCATCGCTTGTATGTGAAGTTGATGGAATTCCGCTCTACAATTTATCCTTTGATAAATGCTACAGGATGTTTATGAATTGCCAATGCAATCCCTAGATGGAGCTTCTCAATTATTCGAAAATGGTATAAGTGAGGAAATGTTTGCTAAGACTCATGGCATTATTGCTTTGGATTTGTCTGGTACTCAAGATTTTAGTAGTGTCTGGACGGGGAAGGTACGGTTAGAGTGTACCTTTGCCAAACCGTTGAAGGAAAGTATTGCATTAATCTCGCTAAATCAATTTGAAACCTTTTGGGAAATTACCCCTGACGGCAGTGTTTTATTAGACTTGGCACCATGAACACGAATCAAGTACTCAACGTTTTCAATATGGACCCATACATGTCGGGATATAAATCCTATTACACACCTACATATTTCCTGGAGCATGTTCCACTAGCTGACAACACCATTATTATTTTTAATAGCAGTCCATCGACGGTAAAGACGGGACATTGGCTATTCATTCTTCAAACAAGAAACAATATAAAATTGTTTGATGCACTTTGTCTACCGTATACATTCTAAACACCTCATATTAAAAATTTTCTTCAGCAGAGGGGAAAATATATTATTCAAAATCGGAAGCGAGTGCAAGATCTATCAACGAAAAGCTAGGGTTTTCATGCCCTATTATATTTATTTTCCGACGTCGTGGACATTCTTGAACGGAATTCCTCAGGATTTATGGTGAAAATCCTCGATTGAACGACATTCTTTGGTAAAAATACTCAGTCTTATCTCTATAATATAAATTTCGGTACATTAAAAATGTATGTAAATTTGTTTATTAATAAAATTTATATATATACAAAACACTATGTCCTTTAGATTTCTTCTTCTACATATAGGTAATCATAAGATACAAAAAGTAGCAATAGATCTTCAGGGTTCAATTTGTATTCATCTTGGAATGCCAAGTCAGGGTTAGATTTTTTACAATATATTGCAACTTCATTTTTATTAAATCTCTTTGTAAAATCAATAATAATATTCTGATTCATATTATAAAATTCACGTGGTTCAATTTGCTTATTTAAAGCAAAGTCGCATACCAAATTCTCATATGAAGAATCATTTTCAGTAATAGCCAAATAAATGTCTGTAGGTTTATAATCATAGTAGCCAGTATCTTCACATCGATGATGTAAAAACCAGACTCTTTTATTATTCTAGCAATTGAAGCGTAGACCAGGTTCTTCTTCCCAAAACAATTTAAAACCGTGACGATAGCAGTCTCTTAAAAATAAACTGAACTCACGCGTAGGATTTTTCGCAATCAGGCCAGGGCAAGTATTTTATTATCACATTTATCTTAGTGACAATTTAAACATAAGAATCCTCTATAATGAAAGTTACAAATTTCTTCAAAAAATGAATTACAGTCTTTAATTTGTACTGCATACTCTATGCAATGTACATGGATTTCACAACTTACACTTTTCATTAAACTCATCAACAAAGGTACAATTCTCACAGGATGACCAGCTGCCCAAAGTATACAAGCATAATGAACTTGTGTGAAACATTTTTTCGATGTTGACTGTCTCACTTCCAAAAAGGAGCTGACTCTTAAACAACAAAAATGTCTTCTAGAAGCATCACAAAATGACCGTCTAAGTAGTGGTTAAGAGCAAAACTACAATCTCATTTGTTTTGTCTCAATTAATATATCTATTAATTGAGTAAAAGCTTAGGGACCGCGGCGGCAAAGTTTCATACAATAGTCCAGAGATGGGGAATTGGTTCCTATTATATTGTTAAGCATTTCTCGAGAATCTTTCGTTGAAGAGATAACTCCAGAAAGTCATCAGCTAAAACTAACCATTGTCCCAATTTTACTAGACTACGTAAGATTTTCTGGTTCTCAAATCTATCCGTTTTAACACTATCACTACCAAATGCGGACTAACCGTTTTCTATGAATTGTTCTCTTCAATGTAGTTCGCCAGCACATTTAATCCATCTTTTAGTCTCTGTATATGCACTATATTCACCTTAGCTGTAAAGCACAGTTGTTCTTCCGACTTGAATTTGCTTAATGTTATAACATATCCATTGTACATCTTGTCCTATTTTAAGGTTAGCCGGGAGCCCCTTGCAATTTCCACCACCACCTTAGGCACTCTAGGTCCTATTTTATTAACACTTAATATTCAATAATTTATAAGCATCCATTTTAATGTTGACGTTCCCATTTCCAGAAAGAAACTAACTCTTGACAAAAGGGCTTCTAGCCCCTGGGGAGGCATTTTTGGACATGTATAAGCGTCTAGACATGGAAAATTTGGCATAGAAATAAGACATGTGCTTGAAATACAGAGGGGTGTGTGTCACAGAAATAAAAAGGGATGTGTCTCCAATACTACTTCCCTATGGCTGCCGTGACGTCAGAGGGCTCCGGTAGAAACAGCTAACCACATTGTACAGGTGCAAGGGGCTAGGAACTTCACTTATCTGACTTCCAGAAATCCCCTATTAATCTCCCTGTTATTACAACATGTGTATTATACCAACTACATTTCAAGTAATTTA